>NC_061820.1:25463608-25476108 GCF_019202785.1 Penaeus chinensis | reverse complement strand
ATCTACATGTATATATAGAGAGATGTATAAAAATGTATACATATATATACATATATATGTATATATGTAAATATCTATATCTATCTATAAACATATATATGTATATGTTTATATGTAAATATATATATCTCTATATAAATGTATGTATCTATATATAAATATATGTAACAATGTCTATATAAATATATGTAAATATCTATATCTATCTATCTATTTATATATATATTCACACACACACACACACATATATATGTGTATATATATATATATATATATATATATATATATATATATATGTATATATATATATGTTAATTTTAAATGCATTTCTGAATCCTCTTAAAAAAAAAAAAAAAAAATACATGAGTTACCCTCTCTTTTAGCTGCTCTCCTTCGTCTTTATCTCTCCTCTCCTCGCTTCTCTCACCTTCACCCTCTCTCCGTCATTCCGCTTCGAACAAGGTTTATTTCATTCGTTACAGAATCTCATCTCCTCCCCCCACCCCCCTTCCACTCTTTATGGTGTTTTTTCCGTTCTCCAAAAGACGATCTGAAGTCGTATTTTCTTGCGATTCGTAGGAAGTTATCATCTTACTATTTGTGGCCACGTCGATGTCAGGTAAAGACAAGGGCGCTTAGAAAGATAAGCAGCTCGCAAGTAGGTGTTATCGTGTAGGTGATGCACGTCTGCGTGTGCTCAAGGTAATTAAGGCAATAGAATAATCTTTCTTAACGTTTTATATAGAGATAGACAGATAGGTATAACCACACGCATACATCACACACACACACACACACACACATATATATATATATATATATATATATATATATATATATAGATAGATAGATATATAGATATATATACACGCACATACACACGTGCATTACTATATATACGTATACACATATGCGTGTGTTTGTGTGTATATGTATACATAGTTTTAGTCGTACCTAAAACCTGTATCTCTCTCTGACGGGCGTTCTCATTAGTAAAATCGCTAATTCATACAGCACATTTTAACAATAGAGGGTTGTAAACGGCGGAGGCTTTATTAAGATGAACTTACCTAATTTATCCGTATTATTCGTTATACGACTGAGAACTTGCAATTCCCTTGTTTTATGCCATGTCTACTCCAATATCGCCGCTACCGTTGCTTCCCGCACCAGACTGTACTATAAGTGCACAGACAACAAGGCATGCAATCTGTTGACACCAGCAGTTGGCGTCGGGGACCAGGAGATTTATCAGATAATTGCCGTGACCAAAATGTTTTAAGATGTAGCTGCTGGACAATTGATACCGAAACATATCAAATATATTCGAAATATTTACAAGTCTGACAACAGTGACATTGCGATTCCCCTGTTATACACAAGCCTTCCCTAGACATTACTAAAATGTGAAGATCGTCGAAAAACGGCGACTTCCACCTTGCGTGCCCAGTATTGTGAATGAATATGTTTCAGGATATAAAACACTTTTGAGAAAATAATTTTTCAAGATCCATACCCTCATTCACTTTAAAGACGTGGAAAGGAACCCGAAATGTTCGTAAAACCTGGGAACCTGGAAATTGACGAAGCCATACAAGGGTGTAAGGGTAGGTCCGCACTTTGTTTGTCGCGAGCGGCGTCGGCGCTGGCCAGAACTTGTTGCTTCGGCACAAAACCGCTTCACCATGGCCGGTGCGTCGCCGCCGTGGATGCTGAGGAGTTCCTCGACTCCGTCAACGAAGGATTTCTGTTGCGCAGACGCCGTGCACACGAGGCTCAGGAGCAGGAGGGAAGGAAGCATCTTGAGGATGATGGTGCTTGTTCCGCAACAACGGCTGGATGCGATATATATATGCCCAACCCAAGTGAGGTCAGAGGTCCAAGGTCGTAACCGAAATAAGGTCGTTGGTGACTAGAGAGTTTTGATTGCCATTATCCTAAGTTCATTCTGATATTCCGTTCGTAACGTAAAATGTTAGATATCTATATTATCAACAGAAAATATTTTGAAATATATCAATGCACTATTTGTGAAACAAATACTATATATCACTCAAACATAATTATGTATATGAAATATATAAAGTATCTATAATTTGGTATCGTTATGCCTTCCCCTAATATATATATATATATATATATATATATATATATATATATATATATATATATAAATATATATACATACATACACACATATATATACATACACACGTATATACATATATATATATATATATAAATATACACACACACACATACACACACACACACACACACACATATATATATATATATATATATATATATATATATATATATATATATATATACACACACATAAACATATACATATACATATATTCAAATATATTATATGTGTGTGTACATGTCTGTGTTTTTTTTTTTTTCAAATATAATTATGTATATAAAATATCGAAAGTATCGATAATCCCCTAATATATATATATATATATATATATATATATATATATATATATATATATATATATATATATATATATAGAAAGAGAGAGAGAGAGAGAGAGAGAGAGAGAGAGAGAGAGAGAGAGAGAGAGAGAGAGAGAGAGAGAGAGAGAGAGAGAGAGGTAGACAGATATATATGCATATATATACATATACATATATTCAGATGTATTTCATATGTGTACATGTCTGTGTTTTTCCAAGGGAACGTTCAACGTAAATTGAGGCTAAAGTGTCTTACAACGGATAGAGTTTCCGGGCTATTTTGGAAACAACCCTTCACACATCTAGGAAGTGAAGCACTCCACTTCTGATTCGGTAATGATAGAGGCTATAGCAAATCACTTCGATCATAGACCTATATCATTTTCGCTCTACAATTTTTTTTTTTTTTTTAAGTAGATATGATAAAATATTTTACAATACCAGAAAATCTTGAAGCTGCCCTTTTCTGAGAAATTCGAAGCCTCCCAAGAATTTGGAAGCGTTGTTAGTTCTTTTCATGTAAATGCATGAGAATCCTATTAGGTATTTCGTGGTATCAGACCGGAAAACATTTGGCGGTTTCATTACACAGCAATCCTGCTTCGAATGAAAGGTTTCCACTTCTTTGACTATGCAGATGCAATTTCAAACTTTTTCGGTTCTGAAGTCTGTCGATATACGCGCGCAAGCGTTGTGTGACGTTGCCATGAGAGTGATCTATTAATACAGTGCAGACCGAGAAACACCCATTTAGACTTCCGTTAAATATGCAGTCATGTGCCAGCTTCTACTACGCATACAGTACATCTAACGCCGCATCTGACCGCACGCGTTTCTACACGCAACGTTCATTTATCAAAGAATCTCCAGCAGGTAATCATATTACCTGATCCCACTGGTGGATCCGAAACTATTACAGCTAACCATTACAGATCTTGCTTCAAGCAGCTCTCTTTTACAATTTTTTCCCCCTACCATTATACATGTATTTTGGGATTTTCTAATACTAAATTAGTAGATACAGACCCTGCTGTACATATTCATCTATATACCTATCTATATCCATTTCCTCCCAATTCGTATTCGGTGACAAAAGCTATAAACGGAGAAGAAAAAGAATTCAGTGGAAATGACCGGCCACTCGATCCTGTCCTTTTTTCACGGGATTCCCGAGGAGTGTGGATTCCGGCTCCGCCTCCGACAGCAAACTTAAGTTCTTGACACCGGTTCATCGGGTTCCTGGCCACTTCATCCTTGGTGTGTACAAAAATCACATGACACACTTATCTGACAAAGTTCAAAGGTTCCGATCCACATGATGAATGCTACCCATGTATTCCGACAGGTTAGAACTCCTTCGAAGCCTGACACGACTCAAAACTCTTTCTCACTCTCTCTCTCTCTCTCTCTCTCTCTCTCTCTCTCTCTCTCTCTCTCTCTCTCTCTCTCTCTCTCTCTCTCTCTCTCCCTCTCTCTCTCTCTCTCTCCCTCCCTCTCTCTCTCTCGCTCCCTCTCTCTCTCTCGCTCCCTCTCTCTCTCTTCATCACTTGCCAAATAGTCGCCATTCCTTCTCTTTCCTGGTGATGTCGGTATTTTTAAGAATCCAGTACCAGTCTCACAAACATCTCTTCTTACACAAGTACGCCACGTGAGGGAGGCACTGGAACGCAACTCACCTTCACCTCTCTCCGTCATTCCACTTTTAACAAGGTTTATTTCATTTGTTACAGAATCTCATCTCCTGCTCCCCCCCCCCCCCTTCCACTCTTTATGGTGTTTTTTTCCGTTCTCCGGAAGACGATCTGAAGTCGTATTTTCTCACGATTCGTAGGAAGTTATCATCTTACTGTTTGTGGCCACGTCGACGTCAGGAAGTTCTTACTCTTTCGCTTGGAAAGGTAAGCAGCTCGCAAGTAGGTGTTGTCGTGTAGGTGATGCACGTCTGCGTGTGCTCACGGTAATTAAGACAATAAAATGTTAAGTCTTTCTCAACTTTTACATTGTATGCCTATTATATATAAATAGTATATACATATAGATAGATAGGCAGACAGATAGACAGGTATATGTACACACATACACACACACACGCACATATATATGCATATATATATATATGTGTGTGTGTGTGTGTGTGTGTGTGTGTGTGTGTGTATGTGTGTGTGTGTGTTTATATATGCATTTATTTATACATAACACACACACCCACACACACACACACACACACACACACACACACACACACACACACACACACACACACACACACACACACACACACACACACCCAAACACACCCAAACACACACACACACACACACACACACACACACACACACACACACACACACACACACACACACACACACACACACACACACACACACACACACACACACACACACACACACACACACACACACACACACACACACAAACACACACACACACAACACACACACACACACACACACACACACACACACACACACACACACACATAGATGGGTGGGTGCATCATGCTCAGGGTGATGTGAAGCCTAGATAGTGTTAGTGTCGCTTGCAGATGCTACCGCTGCCTGGTGCGAAAAGGGAGTAGCTGTGCATAAGTTTCTCCTGTCAGATTATAGCCTCTCCATCATCAAGACTTCTGCAGTGCCCCCTCGTGGCCACCCAAGGAAATTAGGTATCTTGCGGCCCTAGCCACATGCCGCCAGGAAAAATGCTGTGCTCCTTTTTTTGTGAAATGTTTCTGCACATAGATGGCTCTGCTTGTACTTAGCCACAAAAGAGCCAATTAGTAGGCCTTGTGACCTTACTTAATTTCACCTTTCCTTGAACTGGCGGGATAAAAGTATCTTTTACTAATGCTATGAATATCGGTGTTGTTATTTTTATTATAATTATAATTACTGCAATGTTTTAAGCATTAGCAAGAGCAAAATAAGACAACGTAAAATATTTTCGTAAACCAAGGAAAAGGGTAAACGGGCGAGACAGGCAGCACTTGTAATTAGCCCATTGGTAACTTAGTACAAGTGTAGCCATCTATGTGTAAATACAATTAGTAGAGTAAACTCACAGTGGGCAAGGAACAGTTTACCAGGAATCTTGCAGAGGAGATCGAAAACCATTTGCTAGTAAATAACCTTCGTCCTGCCTACCAAGCCCTGGGAAAGCTGAACTCCAAGTTCTCCCCGTAGAGGATTGCAGTCCGCTTAGCAATCTGATCATCTCAGATCCTGTTAGGGTACGGGAGTGTCAGGCTGATTATATTGAGTATTTGTATCAGGTTGATCCACCCACAATTAACTTGGATGCGGGTGGGTCCGGCAAAGATTCCTTTGCTGGACCCACCCATCAACGAGGACCCACCCTCCCTGATTGAAGTCAGGGAGACGATCTCTAAGCTGAAGAGTGGTAAAGCAGTGGATATCTGTGGCATCCCAGCTGAACTGTTAAAGGCTGGTGGAGAACCTATAACGAAGGGCTTGCATGGTGTTCTGTTTGCCATCAGGCAGACTGTTACCATTCCATCTGACCTGCTGAGGGGTGTGGCCATCCCTCTCTGGAAGGGGAAAGGGGATCGGTGGGACTGCAGCAATCACTGAGGCATTACACTGCTCAGTATACCAGGCAAGGTTCTCGCCCACATCCTTCTGAGATGTATCAGAGACCACCTGCCGAGGACCTCAAGAAAGCTTGATACGGTGCATCGCTAATCACTTTGGGAGATCCTGAGACTAAGAGGAATTCCAACAAGGATTATTAGATTAATAGCAAGCCTGTATGCTGGCACTGAAAGTACTGTAAAGTGTGATGGGGCCTGTCGAACTTCTTCCCTGTTAGTTCAGGAGTGAGGCAAGGCTGTGTTTTTGCAGCAACACTTTTCTACAATTGCATGGACTGGATAATGGGTAGAGCTACCCAGTAAAGTCACTGTGGAGTGACTCTGGGCAATGTCAAGGTTAACGACCTTGACTTAGCTGACAATGTTGCTATTTTATCTATTTTCTGGAAACACGAGTTGTGGCTCTTGATGCATTTAGCAATGACCAATGGACCAAGATAAAGAAAATGGTGGTCAATGCTTAAAGCATCTCTGTTTGGTTTTGAGTCCTCCATTCCTCCTTTAATGAAGCCTGATGGTAGTGTTACTTATAGTCCAGTTGAGAAAGCTCCCTTACTAGCAGAAAGCGTTAATTCAAAAAGTTTAGAAGATATTAGACTTTCATTTCACCTATTACCACACTTTAATTCATTTGCCTTCAGGTCCTCTGGTATCAAGTATCTGTTATCAGAATTAGACGAATATGGTAGAGTATTGGCTTTTTTACTTTGATTTAAAAAAAGACTAAATGGCCAATTAGCCCCTAAATTAGTTGTAATCTTACGCCTTCTAGTTCGTCAAGGGTCATTTTCAGAGTGATGGCGCTTTGGTAATGTTACCCCTACTCCAAAGGGCCCACTACAGTCTTCACTTACTGACTATAGGCCTATATGGGATTCCTCAGGGTAGTGTTCTTGGTTCTTTGCTCTTCATTTTATATACAAGCAATTTGTGGTCCAACATTACTAATAAAATGTTAGCATATACTGATGATACTTCTCTCTATGCTGATATCCCTTCTCAAGTAACCAGGAAAATAGTAAATGACAGTCTCACTGTACACCTGATGATAATTCATTCGTGGTGCTCTCGGTGGGGCGTGAAATTAAATCCTATCAAGTCCTGGAAATGATTTTTTGTCGGTCTAGGATGCAGTTGTTTCATAATCCAAGTCTGCTGATTAAGGGAATCTTAATCACTTCAGTGGATAATCTTAAGCTCTTAGATGCTTTTTACTGCAATTTGTAAACTTTGGAATAGATTGCCTTCAGAGATTGTAACTTCTCTGACTCTTGATAAGTTTAAAGGATCAGCTAATATGTATATACTACGTAAAAAGGTGAGGATTTTCTAACTTTTCTTTATTTATTTCTTTGCTGCATTGACCTGCTTGCCATAATAATAATAATAATTATAATAATAATAATATCCTGGACTGAGGGTTTACTAGAATATCCTGTTTAGACGGTACATGATTGCTGTGAGGATATTGAGATCACAGAGATTTATATACCTTGGTAGTGTAGTTCATGTCTCTGGGCTGTCAGATCAGGAAGTCAGTAAACGGCTTGGCCTGGCAGCAGGGTCATGAAATCTCTCGACAATAGTATTTGGAGATACGGGTATCTGTACAGAAGGACCAAGCTACATGCCTCCAAGGCCCTGATACTGCCAGTTTTACTATATGGCGGTGAAGCCTGGACGCTATCTTGTGCCTTGGAATCTCATGCTGATGCCTTTTGTAACAGGTCCTTGCGCCAGATCATGAGGGTACAGTTGGTGGGACCATGTTTTCAACCAACGGTTACACCATGAGAGTGGTACAGGACCTGTTTCTTGTACAATCCACGATCGCCAACTCATGTTATATGGCCACCTGGCTCGTTTCCCACAGGATGATCCTGCCCACCAGGTTGTCTCTGTTCGAGTCGACCCTGTTGGACGACCTAAGAAGTTGTGCCTTAAGCAAATGGATCAAACCTATCGTGAAGAGCTAGGGATGAACCGGGCCCCTGTATGGCGGCTCGTCATGAGTGACCCTCGTAGGTGGAAACGAAGGATGGATGCGGCTAAGCGCCCCCGTCGGCGTTAGCTCCCCAATGATAATGATGATAGACAGGTAGATAGATAGGTATCTCTACACACACACACACACTCATACACACACACACACACACACACACACACACACACACACACACACACACACACACACACACACATACACATACAAGGCATACAATCCATCGACACCAACAATTGATGTCGAGGGACCTGTAGTTTCTTTTTTTAATAGGTACCGTACATTAGCTGCCCTTGTCTCTCTCAGCAAATATCAGAACTCCCACTAATTTTCGCCTCTTGAGTTTTTGCACTAATTGGTTGCTTCATTAATGCGCATCTCTTAGTACCACCATCGACATTTACTTTGCAGTTTCCCTGTTATATCACATGTCCTCCCCAGACATTACTAAAAAAAAAGTGAGATCGACGAAAGACCTTGAAGTAAAATTAGATTTCCATCCTTTGAGAGCTTGTTCAGTAAGTCATGAAGGCATCACGACTTGGCTTCAGAGCCGAGAATTTCTTCTTCCTTTGTTGGTAAGACACTGACTGGCTGAAGAAGGTCAGAGGTTTCGGGAGTCCTGTACTATCCAGAGTGCTATGTTATGTTAGAAAACGTTTAGTAGGAATGTCAAGAATATTGCAGGTGAAGCTAATAATACTTGGTATATATATATATATATATATATATATATATATATATATATATATATATATGTTCACTATAAGATTATTAGAAACATATTACAACAATGGAAAGAAAAAAAGGGAATTGATAAAAGCAAGATTGAAAAGGGCAGGGCAGCTGTGTGTATATATCAATAGACACTCATGTGTCTATTGATTGTGTGTGTGTGTGTGTGTGCGCGCGCTCTTATGCGTGCGTGCTCATGCATGTGTGTGTGTGTGTGTGTGTGTGTGTGTGTGTGTGTGTGTGTGTGTGTGTGTGTGTGTGTGTGTGTGTGTGTGTGCGTGTGCGCGCACTCATGTGTGCGTGTGCATGCATGAGTATGTATGAATGCACACACGCACGATGTGTGTGTGTGTGTGTGTGTAGAGCCGGCTTCGCCACTTAATCCTTTATTTATTTTTAACAGCCTATGAAGACTTAACTCGCCCATTCTTCTCATATTTGCATCACATTACAATTTATTTTATTTTATATTTATCTATTCAATATTTCGGCCACTATCTTCTTCAGTAACAAAAGGAATTCCTACATAACCGTTCATCATTTTATCTACATCCGTAAAAACTTTTATGTTTTTTTCCCGGATGCACTATTTATTGTAATTGTTGAAGCAGCGATGGAACATACGGCAAGGAAACAAGAAAATACGAAAGGCGGAAAAGAGGGCAGGACGGGAGTGAAAGGCTTAGCAGGGGAGTTTATGTCCTTCTTTTACTAATGCATGCCGATCTTTGCTTTCTATATTAGGTGCGTTCCTGAATGCAAAATATGTATGTAAAGGTATTCATAAAATGATGTAATTGGAAATATCATTCTGTGGAAAGTAGAAAAAAAAAAAAAATAAGCGTTTAAAACGACAGACAGTATGGATCGTAAAAGTTAAGCTTAAAACTTAAAAGGGGAAATAATAATGATAAAGTTATGGAAGAAATTAGATACAAAAAGGTAAAAGAAGATTTAGTATTGAAGCTAAATGTTTAACATGAAGCTCCTTAGCAATCCAAAAATACTGTCATGCAAAACTCAGACAGTACCTTTTTTTCTATTATAATAACACCATGTTTGTCACCTCTCCGCTTCTCTACGATGTTTTCATCTAGGAAAACAAACAAAGAGCGCGCAAGAAAACATACTCTTTTACTGTAATATATTCCGTAAAACGATGGAAGGAAAGAAAAGAAGCTTTCCTTGCGTTCATCAAGCGGAGGGAGATGCAGTAACCGAGGCCGTTCATCGTGTTTATGAACGAGGAAAAGGTCGTTCGTTGTCGTCTGGACTTGTTTTGCTGGACCTCTTTTCGCGCGAGGCCGACTGGCGTTAATAACGAGGGAGAGCAAAAGGAGGTTACATCTTTATGAGATTACGTGATATTCCAAGTCTGCAAAATAAACATACAAACACACACTTACACACACGCGCGCGCACGTGTGCATCATCACCATAATCATCATCGTCAACGTCGTCGTCATCATTACCATTGTCATTATCTTAATTTTCATCATTATCATTATTGTTATCATCATCACATTTTTTTCCAATTCCATGATTACAGAGATTTAGGCAGAGGACCTCATTCTAAAACTGGTTTACTATGGAACGTGGAATACTGGACAGATTTTTTTTTTTTTTTTTTTTTTAATGGAATAACCTATTCATTTTCACAGATTTGTTTAGTCTTTGTGGAATAACCTATTCATTATTCACATATTTGTCATTACTTATTACCTATCTAAATTTTATCATTAAGAATCCCTCAGATTCCCTACAATTGCAAATAGTGGGGTTTCCCTCACAAAAATAACATATTTACCATCACGGCTAATTACGTTATACAGGTCAACATAAGCCTCGAGATGTAAAAGATCGAAACTGTAAATTACCAGTTCACTCTTTACATTGTTGTTATTTTCTACATGGATCGTCTCTCGGGAGTGTGCGTAAATAACCAGTGAAATAGGCGAAGCGACAGTAATGCTCAGCGACTAAATCCTCGTAATGGCGGTTTCATGTGATTCGGCCTCGTATTGGTGAATATGGTCGAGGGACTGTTGTAAATGAAGTGTGTGTGTGTGCGTGCGAGCGTGCGTGCGTGCGTGCGTTCGTTTGTGTGTGTGTGGGGGGGGAGGGTGTTTGCAATACAGATGATTTTGAAGTCACCTCATTAAATAGCGAGAGAGAGAGAAATAAAGAAAGAAAGAGGGAAAAGGGGATTAAGAATAAGAAAAAAAAAAAAAAAAAAAAAAAAAGGAGGGAGCTGATGCACATAATAAGAGAATTTAAACAGGAAAACACAGTAACATCTGTGTCAGTGAAGAACATCCGTAGTTATTTGGAAATATTTTGAATGTTTTTAAAAATCTCTCCCTTAAAACTCCTTTTATCTTTCATGTTTTATTATATGTCCACAGAAATTTGGCAAGACATCTATTCCCTTCTTTACCAAAGAAAGTTCTTGGCCAACTATATCGTAAATTTCAGCCGGTTTAGCCTTTAGCTTTTTCGCGCATATCTATCTTGGCCACATGCAAGGGAGGAGAAAAAGGTGACGATGACTTAATGGCGTGGAAGGAATGTCCGAACTATGGTGGTGATAGTGATAATAATTATTATAATAATGATAATGTTTATAGTAAAAATACGTATGAAGATGATGATGAAAGTAAAATTATGATATATAATAGTAACACTAATAGCAAATCAGCAATAATGACAATAATGGCAGCAATGATGGTCATGATTAAGGATGATGATGACAGTAATAATAATAACAATAATAATAATAATAATATTAGTAATAATAATAATAACAATAACAATAACAATAACAATAACAATAACAATAACAATAACAATAACAATAACAATAACAATAACAATAACAATGACAACAACAATAATAATAGTAATAATGATAATGATAATAACAAATGGAAATAGTAGTAATAATGATTGAATGACGGTAATTCTAATAATGATAAATAATAATTCTGAAGGTAGTTATATTACCTTGCTATGAAGATGGCATACTTAACTGTACTGGATATTGCGATCATAGGATATGGAGTGTAATGGATTCTCGAGATTGGATATGGCAAAGGCACGAAGATTTCTGCGGAAGGGAGCGAAGTGCACGTGAGCGGCCCTCCTGCTCATAGCCGAGGGGAAATGGCTACGTGTTACCGGCCACTGGGGTTTTAGCACGAACATGATAATGCTTGGGAGGAGCAGCAGCAAGTCGCTTTCTTCTCTTTCTGCGGGAGAGAAAGCATATCGTTAAGGACTACGAGGATGGGAACCCGTGGTAGAAAAAGAGGATCTGTCATCGTAATGCATAAGAAAAGTCAATGTGTATGTTATGCTCTGTACTCATGAGGACAAACTAAGTAATTCATAGATTGATGAACGAATACATTTGAATTTACAAATCATGATATTGAGATGATTAATAATACAACAAATATGGCTGATGCTTGCTTTGCGATCTGTCGGAAGTCATAAATATAGAGCGATGTATTAGGAAATGTAATCATAGCGACAAGGGGTACACACCCTACTTTTATTGCTCACTGCAGTCGTCAGTAAATTTCAGCTTCATGTATGTTATTCAAAATGTGATTGCACAGTGTTATAATTTGTTATGGTTTTTTTTTCAGATGCTAACGA
>NC_061820.1:25448608-25451108 GCF_019202785.1 Penaeus chinensis | reverse complement strand
GCAGACAGCTAATTATAGCTATTAATCTAAAGTTTAACTGGTTAAAAGATCACACCATGCAATAATCAAAATAATGAAAAACCATACCAACAGAAAATGGGCACAGTTATAAGTAAACTACCTTACAAGGTTTGTGTGTGTGTGTGTGTGTGTGTGTGTGTGTGTGTGTGTGTGTGTGTGTGTGTTTGTGTGTTTGTGTGTGTGTGTGTGTTTGTGTGTGTGTGTGTTTGTATGTGTGTTTGTGTGTGTGTGTGTGTGTGTGTGTGTTTGTATGTGTGTTTGTATGTGTGTGTGTGTGTATGTCTGTGTGTGTGTGTGTTTGTGTGTGTGTGTGTTTGTGTGTGTGTGTGTGTGTGTGTGTGTGTGTGTTTGTGTGTGTGTGTGTGTGTGTGTGTGTGTGTGTGTGTGTGTGTGTGTGTTTGTGTGTGTGTGTGTTTTGTGTGTGTTTTGTGTGTGTATGATAGATAGACAGACAAAAAACATACAGATAGGATAAACGGACAGATAAATGCAGAGAGAGACAGAGAGGGAATGACAGAGAAAAGTGTAAAAATAGAAAAAAAAAATGACACTGAACATGGTAATCAGCACGAGGACCCGTTTCTCTCTTTTACGTCTGTCCCGTAATTTTAGCTCTCTAAAGACAAAAAGAAAGAAGAAAAAAAAGACAGAGAGGATGCAGGGGAAAGAGTAAAATGAGGAACGTGGCAAGAAGCTGGCTCCCATCATTTGTCAGCTGGGTGACAGGTTACCAAATTAGGAAACTAGCCGAACTTGTCACCTCGATTCTGACCAGACAGTGACTTCAACTTTATCCCTACATTCGGAAAGGGAAAGCTTTCGACTGAGGAGCATACTGGTATAAATGGATGAAATTTACTGTTCCAGTGGATAACAAGGCCTTGGAGGTTGCCTTTCGGAATAGTTAACGAGGTTTGGATGCGGCCTCTGCAGAAATTGCTGTGGTTAAGCAGGCATATATTTATACGAAATTAAACAAGGCTGCAGTGTCACAAAGAGACTCCATCAAATTTAATAATACATGGAATTATAATCATGGAAAAGTAAAATGAATTGTAATGGAAACGTCGTTTTGGTAAACATTCATATATAATACAAAAATCGAAACACCATATAAGAAAAGTATTCGAAACACGTTCATGGAAATGTATTCGACGAAATTTTACATAGTGTTAAAATAGAGAGGTTGGGAACAAAAGCGTTAGAAGATAACCAACCATTCTCAACTTACTAATGAGGCTCCTTTCCGGCTCGTGTCGAGAACCGAGTAAACTTTCCTCCGACGCCGACAACAAAAACCCTTTCAGATTTTTATTTTCCCTTTCTTCTCCCTTTTTCCCTCTTGTTTCATAGAGAACATAGATGCTCTAGTCTGTCCTCTCGACGAACAACGAATAATCAACGAATAATCGTGCGCCACTCGCTGATCCTAAAAACATTTTGATGTGAATTTCTGGTTTGAACTACGTGTGTGATGGAGTGTAACCTTTACTTCTTTTCTTTTTTTCTTATAACTAGTTAAGGGTACGAATTATTTTTTCTATGAAATAGAGTACTAATAAAACACACACACACAAACACACACACACACACACACACACACACACATATATATATTTTGTTTTTATTTTTTTATTTATATATATATACACATACACACATATATACACCCACACGCACACATATATAAACATATATATACATATACATACATACCAATATATATATATATATATGTATATATATACATATATATACTTATATATACATAGCTGTATAAATATATGTGTGTACACACACATACATACACACACACACACACACACACACACACATACACACACATACACACACACACATATATATATATATATATATATATATATAAATATGTAATGTGTGTGGGTATATATATATGTGTATATATGTATATATATATATATATATTTATATATACTTACATACACATGCATACACACACTTATGTCTGCGCATATATATACTTATGGTGTCCAGGTGTCGTATAACATATCACAGATTCCCACAATGAACTAATCAAATAAACATACATCTTCATAACCCGGCTAACGAAATAAGTTTTAAGAAAACTGTCGAAGGTTTGCAAGAAATACATTAAAGGAATGGAGATAAGTAAAAAATACCATGGACTGCTGGGGTTATCAGCAAAAAACATTTCATTATAATATTTTCCGAATAGAAATTAGTGCAAGGAAAGAAAACCATAAGAAACTGGAAGTCCGCACCATTCTTGTCACTGCAAATAAATTGCTGAATGCTAATGGAGGAACTGAGGATCCCACAAGGATATTTAAATGAGAACGGCCTGGAAGGAGAGCTGGTGGAGGGTCAGGTGAGGAGGAACAAGAAGGGCAGGAATGGAGATAAAACCAAATCCTTTACGCAGAATAGTGTAATAACATTGTTAATTATTTACAGTAAACACACATACACGCACGCA
>NC_061820.1:25433608-25438608 GCF_019202785.1 Penaeus chinensis | reverse complement strand
GAGAGAGAGAGAGAGAGAGAGAGAGAGAGAGAGAGAAAGAAAGAGAGAGAGAGTAAGTGAGAGTGTGTGTGTGTGTGTGTGTATGTGTGTGTGTGTGTGTGTGTGAGAGAGAGAGAGAGAGAGAGAGAGAGAGAGAGAGAGAGAGAGAGAGAGAGAGAGAGAGAGAGTGAGTGAGTGTGTGTGTGTGTGTGAGAGAGAGAGAGAGAGAGAGAGAGAGAGAGAGAGAGAGAGAGTGAGTGAGTGTGTGTGTGTGTGTGTGTGTGTGTGTGTGTGTGATTGTGTGTGTGTGAGAGAGAGAGAGAGAGAGAGAGAGAGAGAGAGAGATTATTTAATATTAACTGCCACGTCAGCAGCTAAGTTCATTAGCAACGAATATCTTGTGGGATTAAGATGTTAAAATATTTAAAACCTTTAAAAGACATATCAAGAAATAATGTCTATTTTAAGTAAAGAAAAACAATAAATATATTAAAAATCAATGCATAAATATTATGTTTTGAAAGTATAACATAAATATTATGTTTTGAAAGTATAACATAAATATTAGGCATATCTAAATTTGTTTGAAATATTAGTTTCCCTTAGGAAACTAATGTTTTCAACTAATACAATAGGGACAAAGAGAGAGAGAGAGCGTTAAAGCCACCAGTTGAAGGCAGCGAAGGCTAATACAAGCAGACACCTGTGCTTATTTTTCATGATAATTTTCAAGATGAGAACCTAATGACTCGAACAAGGAAATATAAATTGGCTTAGTGCGTTTGGCTTTAAAACACTGCCCCACTGTATATGTAAATGCAATAAAGAAGGGGCAGAAATCATTAAATGCACACAATTAAATTTCTTCAAGGTGGATAAAACCAAATAAACGAAGGTACATATATAATACCTCTTGCCATTGATAGAGATATAAACAATGAAACATCATTCAAAACTTTTTATCTGGATAGTTTAAAAACGGAATAGTAAAATGCATTTGACACGTCGCAGGAAGTAGCAGACGTCTCCAAAATGAAATCTGGCTATTCATGACGTTACAAAGAAAGTTCAGGTCCTGCCTAATAGCACACAGAGAGCTGATACTTAAAGCTCCTAGATTGCAAGGTTATCTAAATGCAAATGACAAGGGAAGGAACAGAACACGTTCACTTTTACAGATGAAGTTCATACACTGCATTTCTGTTCAGTAGAAAGCAAGTAGACATGGGCGGGTAGGAGGGGAAGGAGGTCTAGTAATTGCTTATAAGACCAGTGAGAGAGAACGAGAGAACGAGAGAGAGAGAGAGAGAGAGAGAGAGAGAGAGAGAGAGAGAGAGAGAGAGAGAGAGAGAGAGAGAGAGAAAGAGAGAGAGAGAGAGAGAGAGAGAGAGAGAGAGAGAGAGAGAGAGAGAGAGAGAGAGTATGTGTGTGTGACCGGCTACTCAGTATGCATCAAGATAGATTCTTTCGCTCAAGAAATGAACAAATAGCATATCATAATTGCTTGTTTATTTGTCAGGCCGTCCATCCGTTCACACGCTGTCTACCGCTTTCCAAAAATATATTACATGTGACAGCGGGCGTGAAGTACGGTACAGCTGAAATCACTTTTCAAAACTATATTCTGTGTGACTGCAAAGTTCAAGCCGCCTCATTTTCGTGAAAAAAAAAGATAATTGGCAACATATCTTAAGTAATGACACATATAAAATCATGTTATGAATCAGTCAGAATCTATTGTTACCATTGTTGTTGTTGTTGTTGTTGTTGTTGTTATTGTTATTGTTATTATCAATATTATTGTTATTATTATCATCAATATTGTTATAATGTTATTATCATTATTATCATTATTATTACCATTACTATTATTGCCATCTTCATCATCATAATTGTCACTGCCACAGCCATTATCAATATCATTTTTGTTACTTTTATTATTATTATTACTACCTATATCAAAATCCTGCTTATGACCCGTCCGTCCGTTCGCACGCTCCGCCGTAATCCTCATATGAGTGCGAATCAAGTGGAGGTGTGTGTGGCGGGGGGGGGTAGTAGTAGAGCTTAATGCATTAGGGATATGAATATAAGGAAGATTTGGGAGTGGGAAGGAGAGGCAGAGCGGGAATGTGAAAGGGAAAGGGAGAATGAAAGGAAATGGGTGAGAGGGGGCGAGAGGTAGGACGGTGAAAAAGGGAGACACAAAGGGGGAAGTGGGGGGGGGGGGGCAGGGAAGGGAAAGGGATCATACTTTCTTGCTAGTAATAATAATAATAATAATAATAATAATAATAATAATGATCATGAAAATGGTAATGATGATGGACAATAATGATAATAACAAAGAAGATAATAATGATAACGATGATGACAAGAATAACATTTACTTATATAATAATACGTATACATATCGTAATAGTAGTAATAATGATCATATTAGTGATCATGAGATAATGATAACAATGATAAATAATAATACCGCGGCCGTGTAAGGACTCCGATGTGGAGAGGCGCCTGTTGAACGCTGGAAAGCAAGCTGTTTGTTCAAATAGATTAGTTCTCATTGACTTAACGCATGTTTTGGGCCAACGTCATGTTGATTCACTTCATTCACAGCAGTGTTACACAAAGAAGTAGCTATACAATATACAATTGAAAATATCTTTTTAGGATTATTTTCCTTCTTGTTAAATATTAATTAAGATAAACTGAAGGAAATTAATTAATCAAAAAATAAACGTCTTGATAGTGTAAGTGCAGGAAAGAAAACAATTCACACACACACGCATGCTTGCGCGCATGTATACACACACACACACACACACACACACACAGATATAGATATATGTATACATATATGTATATGCATACATACATATATATGCATATATATATATATATATATATATATATATATATATATATGTATGTATATATATACATACACACGCACACACGCACACACACACACACACACACATACACACACACACACACACACACACACACACACACACACACACATATATATATATATATATATATAGAGATAGACAGATGGGTAGATATATTTATAAAGCCATATATACATGTATATGTATGTATGCATATATAAATGTATATATATATATATATATGTACACACACACACACACACACACACACACACACACACACACACACACACACACACACACACACACACACACATACACTTCATAGTCTGTACTGGGTCAGGGATTCTAATGACGTAACTTTCTACAACATTTTTCCATTGTAACTTTCGGCGGAGCACAACCTGCCAAAGAGAAATAAGTTTTTATTTTTCCTTTTGTTCTATCTAAAATAAAGATATACTACCATCATAAAAGTGTTTCCATCACCGTTCTCCCTGTGGAGGAAAAAGGTCAATACATCTTTTTTCCTTCGTCTCATTCGTAGAGGCAGGATACATAGATACATCAAATTCACAGAATTCTAACATCATATCAGTTAGGAAAAGAATCTGAATAGAGAAACATCGTCATATCATGTCACCCTATTTACCTTTTCCCTTACTCTCTTTTCCTGTTCATTCTTGTACATCGTGGAATGTGCCTAGATGTAGGCCTCGAACCTAATCACTCCGGGTATGAAACCGGAGGGCCAGTACTAAACCAACCATACAGTGTGCAACTAGGATCTAACTAGCTCCAAAGACATTACTTATCTATTCATACACGCACGCACACGCACGCACGCACCCACCCACACACACACACACACACACCACACACCCACACACACACACACACACACACACACACACACACACACACACACACACGCACACACACACACACACACACACACACACACACACACACACACACACACACACGCACACACACACACACACACACACACACCACACACACACACACACACACACACACACACACACACACACACACACACACATATCCCAATGTGATATAATTTGGCTTGATGTCTAGGGTTTTATTCATGACTATTTTAGCAGCATTTTTACAATTCGAAAGGCCCTTCATATGTTGAGGACAGTTATTTTTCACAGCATATGATTGTATATCAATGTATAAAGATGATACCAAAGAAAAGAATGTTTCTTTATTATGCACTTTTCTTGTTCATTTTATCTAGAGGTTTTCTCCGAAAGAGGAGACAGGATATATCATTGATAGGAGACCTATATACCATACACCTTAATACTTTTTAGTAACTGTTGAAATATTATTTGCACCAAGTGTTCAGTTAATCACAGATTCACACAACTGTTTCTAACACGGACAAAGGCAATTCAAAAAAATCCAAAAATCATCAATGGTATTAGGCATTTATCATAAATTTTGATTCGGAAATAGTATTTAGGAACGGGATTGTTCAAGCATGAACGAAACAGATTAAACATGTAAACTAAACTCAAGGCCACATTTCAACATTATTTTTAAACGTATAAATCAATATTTCAGATTTATATGAAACGTAAACCAAACCTTACTGGACATACATCACAACAGAAATGCCTTAATTTGCAGAGGAACGGCCCAAAACACAGAGGAATTGCACAAAACCGCCAGCAGCCCTGACAGTTTGACAAAGCACTTTGCAGAAAATCTACCACATCGCTTTTCACACAAAATGTATTTTTTTTTTCTATTATTCCAGGCTTTTTATGTCTTCTTTTAAATACTTCGATAATAGTGCGGCTGATCATAGAAAAGACATTTCCTATAATACCAAATTTATTACGCCCAAACACGGTAGCAATCAGCAAGTGCATCTTTTATATATGATTCATGTCAATCATCTGCCATGACAATATGTGTGTGTGTGTGTGTGTGTGTGTGTGTGTGTGTGTGTGTGTGTGTGTGTGTGTGTGTGTGTGTGTGTGTGAGGGTGTAGAAAGATAGATAAAGTAATATTCGCTTTAGTAGGACGTTGATGTAAGCTGTCTTTTGTCAACCAGGTAGTTCTAACGATTTAACATAATTTAACGA
>NC_061820.1:25421108-25423608 GCF_019202785.1 Penaeus chinensis | reverse complement strand
TGAATTTACTGAAAATGTTAGGGATTTCGTGAAATAAATATATATATATATATATATATATAACAATAATAATAATAATAATAATAATAATAATAATAACAATAATAATAATAATGATAGTAATAATAATGATAGTAATAATAATAAAACTAATAATAATAACAATAATAATAATAATAATGATAATAATAATAATAATAAAAATGATAATGATAATGATAATAATAGTAATGATGGTTATATCAATAACAATGATAATGATGATGAAGATAATAAATGATGGTGATAATAAAATGATAAATGATAATGAAAATAATACTAATAACAACAATGATTGAATACTATTTATAATAATGCTAATAATAACAACAAAAATTAATATAAGAATAAGAATTACGATAATAATAAAAACGATATTGATAATAATGACAATAATAATAATAATAAAAATAATAATAATAATAATAATAATAATAATAATAGTAATAATAATGATGATAGTAATAATAATAATAATAATAATAATAATAATAATAATAATAATAATAATAATAGTAATAATAATAATTATAATAATAATAATGGTAATAATAATTATGATAAAGATAATAGTAATGGTGATAATGATAATAATAATAATAATAATAATAATATTATAATAATAAAAATAATAATATTAATAATACTAATGATGATAATAATAATCATAATAATGATAATGATGATGATGATGATGGTGGTGATGATGATAATGATAATAGTAATGATGCACTAGAATAACAATAATGAAAATAATAATGGTAACTAGAATAGCAATAATGATAATATTAATGATAGAAATATTAATAATGATGATAGTGATAATAATAATAATAATTATAATAATAATAATTATTATTATTATTATTATAATAACAATAACAATAACAATAACAATAATAATAACAGCAACAACAACAACAACAACAACAAACAACAATAATAATAATAATAATAATAATAATAATAATAATAATAATAATAGTTATTATCGTTATTATCATTGTAATGATATTGATAATGATGATAATAATAATGATAATAATTATAATAATAATGATAATAATAATAGTAATGATAATAATATTGATAATAATAATAATAATAATAATAATAATAATAATAATAATAATAATAAAATGATAATATTGATGATGAAGATGAAGATGAAGATGAAGATGAAGATGATGAGGATAATAATAACTAAAATAATGAAATGATAATGACGATTATAAAGATAATAATAATAAGAATAAGAATAAGAATAATAATGATAATAATGATAGAAAATAAAAAATGATAAAAAATGACGATAATGATAATAATGATAGTGATAATAAGGATGATGATGATGATGATGATGATGATGATGATGATGATGATGATGATGATGATGATGATGATGATGATAATAATAATATTATCATAATAATAGTATTCATTACAACATTACATTACAACATATTGAAATAAGACGATAACGATGATAACAACAATAACGATGATATTGAAAAAAATTGATGGTTTTGAAAGTATTGCTAAAGCTCACGAGTTAACGAATGAAGCTAGTAACATAGAAGAAAAAAGCTCGACGTCGATTTGATTGTCAACGCGTTCATTTCCCGCTCGCCGCCCACGGCACTGAAGGCCTTTCCCTCGGGGCGGAAGATGGATCCAGGGGCAGGGCGGAAGGGGCGGAGCGAAGTCATAAATCACAATAGTTCACGGCGTGTTGCTACCCTGCACGGCACGACCAGCTCAAAGTTTAGTAAATTTATATAGATAGGTTTCGATTACTGTGGGATTTTTTTGTCTTTCGGATATAGTCTTCTTCCTTATTTATTCTATTTTCTACTGTTTATCTGTTCAAATGTTTACTTCCCGTTTTATTTTCATCTCTTATCTGTCCTTTTTTTCTTTTTTATCTTATCTCCGCTTCTCTTCTTTGTCTGATTTTGTTCTATCTTGTCTACCTTTTTTTACCAAAAAGATATCGGCACACATTTCCCACATTTCTTTGTATTAGTCCTAGCCAAGATGAACATCCCCTTTCGTCCAAAGGATTTTTCAGCCACAGGCCCGCTTCCATTTTCTCGTCGTCGTCTAGCCACCTCCATGGCTAGTTGTTTGCCTCTTCGACTATTGCGCACTTTTACCCTCAGTCTTTCGCCTATACTCCTATATACATTATACTCATATATAAATAAAATGAATTGGAATTTGTATGTGTGTGTGTGTGTGTGTGTGTGTGTGTGTGTGTGTGTGTGTGTGTGTGTGTGTGTGTGGGTGCGTGTACGTGCGTGTGCCTGCGTGCACAATCGTTTATGAAATAGGCATGTGCACAAATATCATATACCCGTGTGCGCGTGTGTTAGACTGAAGACAACGAAGAAAGAGCTAGGAAAGCAAGATACTCGAGTGCAATGTCTCGCTGTCCAATCTCATTACCATTTTAAACGGG
>NC_061820.1:25403608-25406108 GCF_019202785.1 Penaeus chinensis | reverse complement strand
TTAATTCTTTTATTTTAAGAAATGTCTTCACAAGAAATTCGAGAGCATCTCTTTCGGTTAAGGTTATGACTACTGTAAACACGGTGTCTCGAGCATTAGGTCGACCCAGCCATCCGGTGGGAACTTATTCCGCGTAAGTGCCATTCAAAGGCTGCCTTCAGGCGCGACGCCCATGCGTAATTCAGTTCAGTGAGTTTTGCAAAAGGCGAGCTTCACCCAGGCCTCTGGTCAGCGAGACTAAGTGGAAGTCGCCGTAAGGAACAGGCTTTGAACTTCAAGGAAGCGGAATGAGTAATGACGTACATGTACACGCGCGCTCGCGCGCACACGCACACGCGCGCACACACACACACACACACACACACACACACATATATATATATATATACATGTATGTATGCATACATATATTTATATATGTGTATTTATATGCATATATATATTTATATATGTATATAAATACACATATATAGAGATAGATAGGTAATGATAGATAGACACGTATATAAGAAACAGTTTTAGTGACAGTTATTTGATGATTTCGCTCACAGGCTTTTAGTTTTACGAAAAATAAACGTTCATTAAAGGAGTTCAATTTTGAGGTTTTTTATTTTTCTTTTGAAATTTGTTTGAAATTTTCAATATTATTTTCGAACTTGTTAAAACCTAATGAAAGAAAGTTTTCCAATATTTTCTCCATAATTGTCTTCTTTCCCAATATCGACAATGATGAATTGTTAGATAGGGTGTTAAATATGTAAAATATATATATATATAATTAGCTAAAATTCATCAGATACCCAAAAATATTAACTTTGGGGAAACGGATGATGTAAGGGAAAGCGTAAGTATTCGACTGGCAATTCATCAATGACTGGTAAAGTTGCGAGACCATTGCTTCCTAATAGGTCCATGGACAAATTATAAAATCAGTCATTATTTTGTAAGAATTTTAGTTATAAGTGTCACACCATTTTACTTTCTAATTATTCATTCAAACGTTTATACATAAACTGGCCATCATAAGATGCGTTACATATATAACTTATACACACTGACTATGTATGTCTATATATATTTATATATATGTGTGTGTGTGTGTGTGTGTGTGTGTGGGTGGGTGGGTGGGTGGGTGGGTGTGTGTGTGTGTGTGTGTGTGTGTGTTTGTGTATGTATTTTTTTTCTCTTTTACTTTTTTTTCTTTCTTTTGTTTTTCCTTCTTTCTTTCTTTCATTCTTTCTCTTTCCTTTTCTTTCTTTCTTTCTTTCTCTCTTTTTCTTTCTTTCTTTTTATTTTTATGTCTTTCCTTACGTTCCTTTTCTTTTTGTCTTTTTTTTCTCTTTCCTTTTCTTTATTTCTTTTCTTCTTCTTTTCTTTTCTTTTTTCGTTTTTTTGTCTTTCTTTCTTTCTTTTTCTTTTTTTCTTTACTTTATTTCGTTTCTTCCTTTCTTGTTTTTTTCTCTTCTCTTCTTTTTCCTTTTCCTTTTCTTTCTTTATTGTCATCTTTTCTTTTTCATTTTTCCTTTTTCATTTTTCCTTTTTCATTTTTCCTTTTTTCATTTTCTCTCTCTCTCTCTCTCTCTCTCTCTCTCTCTCTCTCTCTCTCTCTCTCTCTCTCTCTCTCTCTCTCTCTCTCTCTCTCTCTCTCTTTCTCTCTTTGGTGTTCTTTTCTTTTTTAAACAGTAATTCTGAAAACAGGAGATTAGTTTATATTTAGATTTATTAAACGAACACCACGTCTGACTATCTGATGTCTGAGATGAGTGGCTCCCTATGCAAGCAGTCGAGTGAAGATTCAGGAAGAGGGACCAGAGAGCCAGTCTTTCTGCTTATCTCTAGGATTTTTACGTATGATTGAAATTTAAAAAAAAAAAAAACGAGCATTTTCGAAGATTTTCTGTCATGCAGTTGGAAGATGGGAAGACCCTGTGCAAGAAACCGAACCAGAGGACATTAGGACGGCATTGGTCAAGGCGGACAATACTTATATTCATATTAAAGAGACCCTGTGCCAAGCAGAATTCCCAATGGAGGGGGAATGGAGGGTCATCATCATGAATCAGAAAGGGGACAGCGATATTGCACGTCTTGGAGATTGTTGTTCCCTATGTTACCAATGATGGAGAGAAACTGATACTGACGATGATAATAAAGGATGTCCCCCAGTAAAGGCAACTGATGACTAGGTAACTCCCTTGCCTAGTCATCAAGAGGGTTTGGAAATGTCAAACACATGCCAAGTGCAACTGCATTATAAGAGGTAGAATAAAAACTTCAAAAGTTTTCTACAGTAACTGATTTTTTTTTTTTTTTTTTTTTTTTTTTTTTTTTAATGAGCTTTTAGAAAGTTAAAGGATTAGTTCAGCTGCAAGTCACTCCTGATAAACCTGCTTTACTTTTCCACTCACAGATTATGTTTTTGGTCCATTTGCACAATATTCTGGACATTCTTAGCTATTCAAAAAGTTTAAGGATTATTGGAATAAGATACACACAATTT
>NC_061820.1:25378608-25386108 GCF_019202785.1 Penaeus chinensis | reverse complement strand
CATGACCAAAGTGAAGCAATTTCCTTAATGATGTTTAAACTCTGCAATCTTTTTTGAAGTGTACGTGTTATGTATACGTTGTTAAAAACTATTGAACAGGCCTTTTAGGAGAGACGGAAGGGTGCTAGTAGAAGAAGCATGTTGTAACCTTTCGGGGATTAAATTCATGTAATCCTAAAAAAAAGAAAATAAAAAAAATGTGAGAAACTGAAGTTCATACAGTTGGTAAACGTGCCTAGAATATAAATAGTATAACCAGACAAATTATAACTGTTCTGGCTAATACGGATTTCAGTGTAAATCATATGCGGTAAAAATGTATTTACTCGATGAAATTAAGTTCGTTATTATCAGTTTCATACAGGGATACTCCTTCAGGAGCTATGGTTAGAAACTAGATCTAGCCTGTCTTCTGAGATTTTCCCTTTAAGGTAGCGAGGCCCAACGACCGCGAGTATATGCACTGCCCACTGTAGCTTTCCTTTTTTGTGTGTAAATTTCGTTACACAAAGATGGAAACAGAAGTACTCGGCCGCCATGGAGTCAGCAAGGAGGCCCTACTGATCAGGCTTGATTTCCCCATTCCTTGACTTTGCGGAAAAAAATATTTTTCTTTTCCTAAAGTTGCTACTATCGATACTATTATACATATTGATATAATCATTATTATTATTATGTTATTAAAACGCTAATCACATCATGATTGACTCTCGGCAGCGAAGCATTTGTGGAGCCATCTCTGTGTTAGCACATTTAATAAACTAAAATTACATTGGACATGTCATGTCATCCGACGCTATGCGTTAAAAGTACTTCTCAACATTCTGATGTGACAGTGGATGATTATAATATGGCATATGACTTACATTTATTATTTCAATATATTGCTCTGTTTATCCTTTTTGCACAGGGCTACTAAATGGACAGCCCAAATATCTAACAATCGGACCTCAGATATAGTACTGATATTACCATAAGGTATAATATGGAGGTGGCACAGGTTAGTGATAGAGCGCTGGTTTTCAATGGCCGACTCTGTGATTGAGTACAGGCATCATCATGATCATATCATCCTCTCCGACACGATAGATTATATAGTACCAAATGCTAACAGTAAAAACGCCGAAAACAGACATGAAAAAAATGTCAAGCTCTAATATTTGAATTTAAATGCATTATGCTAGGGGTCTATAAATGAATACATCTCAAACTGAAGTAAGCATAAGTGCTTCATTAGCCAGCTAAAAAGGCAAAGGGGTAAGCAGACACACAAATAGAGGCCATTATACATCTAACCGAACTTCCCAAAGTCCGCTCAGAGACTCGGACTCCCCCTCCCCACACACACACGTTCTCTCGACAATAATCTTGGGTATCAAAGGTCTGCCCTTCCCTGTGATCTGCCTTGGGCTCCCTGGAGGACACGTCTTCCTCAGCGACGAATTCTCTAGGCAAAAGCGATCTCTCAGAATACTTCATTTCAAATATCTGCGATGCACTGACTGGGAATAAATCGCTTGCATGTCGACTTCACGGGGAAAGCGATCTTGATTTTCTTTTTTGTCTCTCCTGAAAAGGAAAATTGTGCTTTCGTCTGCGTTTGTCGATTTTATTTATTTTGTTTGGCAAGTTTCTTTATTGATTTGAAAGAAGGATTACTCATAAATATCTACAGACGGATTGTGATGAAAATGAATTGGTCATTTGCCTTTAACCTGCGAACCAGGTGATTAAATTTTGACTCCGTGCCGAATCTGCGAACGAGTCTACAGCGAAACATGAATTCGCCTCCAGCGCGATGTACCTTGGGCGACACTAAGCGACGAGTGCTCTTCAGGTGATAACGATTTTATTTTCAAGAATCCCATTTAATTATGTAATGTGAATATTTGTAATTAATATTCCTGTATAAACATGATTCATGTTTGCCTGAATGTTTCCTCTTCACCAACGAATGCGGTGCAGTCTGACCTATGCCTTCACGTGCATACCTTCATTTTCCACACCGTACAAGTGGAGTGCAGTTCATTGGATATGTGTATGTTTCCCAACGCGAAAAAAAACACAAAAAAACACCCACAACGAAAGAGGAGTTCTAAATTCATACAAACGCAAAATAATATTATTCTAAATAACAATTTAGTTTTTAAAAAACGGGCTGATTTAGACATTCCCAGTGATCAGATTCCTTTTATTTTTTCAGGTTTTAGTTATCAGAATATCCCCATCTATAACTCACTTCCATGTCAGACGCAAACCATTTCGGGGCGCTTAAAAGTTGCTATGCCATTAATTTCGGCTTAGTGCGTGTGTATGTGTGTGTAAACCCACGCAACCAAGTTTCCCCCTTCGGAAAGGGCCATAAAAGTTGGAATTAGAAAGAGGGCCCGCGAGTGAACAGGAGTGTGTTGGAGTTTGTTACTAAGATTCCCTTCACATCAGGACCCCCGCATTGTCGTCTCCCTGATGTACAAGTTTTGACAGGCTTTGTCAGGTCGCAAGACATTCGGCCATTATACGTTCACTTGTTTGTACACTGGCTTCCCCTTGCCTATTTGATGGTTGTCGGTCAAACTTCGCAGGTATATTATAGTGAGCTGTTGGCATGTGTGCAATGTTCTATTTGACAGCTCTGGGAGGCTAGCCCATTCTCTAGCATAAGCTCCTTCCCCATTCCCTAAAATTTTGTTTACACCACTGAGAGAGGATGACAGACAGGCTAACTAAAAAAACAAGGAATATGCTGCCATGCAGCAAAAGAATGTTTGGGGGAAATAGCAGACGATACGGAAATTGAAAGAAAAACGATCACATGTTAGGTGAAGCAACAGTGAAGGCCTACTCAGTACGTATTACTAGTGCTCCTGCTGATGTGCCGTAAGGTAAGGCAAGGCGAGAGTAGCTTGACTAGTTTTGGCGTATTCGTAAGTGCAATCTATCAGTATTGGTGCTGTTACCACAGCTGTACCATGTCGGGCTTCGTTTTCGTGTTTTCAGGAAGCATGAATTTCAGAGATAGATTCAGTTTACAGGCTGTTTCTGACCTTCTCCAACTGTATCAGTAAGAAAAACATTACACTGAAAATAGCAGACTATCGACCTTCGGCCTAGTTGTAATGTGTTTTAGTTATTTGTCATATTTGTTGTCGTTTGAGGTCAGTGCATCCTGTTAATTCAGAAAACTACGTGGTTTGTTGAGTCAACTGTAAGTAGTTCTGGAGTTTTGGTATTATGACACACACGTGTAGAGAGAGAGAGAGAGAGAGAGAGAGAGAGAGAGAGAGAGAGAGAGAGAGAGAGAGAGAGAGAGAGAGAGAGAGAAATAGAGAAAGAGAGAGAGAGAGAGAGAGAGAGAGAGAGAGAGAGAGAGAGAGAGTATTATATATAAATGTGTGTATATATGTCTCTCTCTCTCTCTCTCTCTCTCTCTCTCTCTCTCTCTCTCTCTCTCTCTCTCTCTCTCTCTCTGTATATATATATATATATATATATATATATAGTTAACCTTTTTAATGTAAATCGCCATACGCTGTATTGCCAAAAGTTTCAATCTGACACCTTTTATCACACCAGCAACCTTTTCACGGGAACACTTCCTTCGTTAGTTTCACAAAACGATTGTGTCAATACGAAGATTACAAATTTGTGATAAAAATTCTCGTTCCTTTGTTTCTTCGTTACTGATTCTAGGAAATTTTAGACTTAAAGTGTCGTCATCCCACGGACGGGATATGGCGATTTTCCCTGAATTTTTAAAAACTATTTTCTTGGCAGACGCAGATTTTCGTCAACTGTTGGCAACCATAGGTGAATGGACTGTCTCTTTTTTTTTATATACATTTTAGAGCAAGTAAATCAAATCTTTACCCTTTCATTCTTTCAAATGGGGATTTGAAAGGTCGATTTGAAAACTATGGTTCATAAGTTTTTGAATCATATAAAACTACGATATTCTTCCGAGGTAAATAGTAGGATATTTCCTTAATCCCAATTTTAAAGGATGTTCCTGGACTTTGTAATTCTGACAAGGAAAAGACAATTAAAAGGAGGGAAACGAGTTGACACAGGCCTGTTTAGGGATCTTGGGCCATATTTACATTAAATCCACAGGGTTATATTGACAGCTCTTTAATTAGAAAGGAATATGACTACCGTGTATTACCTCTTTAAGAAATTGCGCTTCATCTTCATTAACTCATCGCTCTTAGCAATGAATGAATATTAACACACGTAACTGCGGAATACCGAATATAAATTTGATAATAAACTACCTTCATATATTCCTAATTATTATGATGAAAATAATGATAATACATATATATATATATATATATATTATACCTATATTTATATATGTATATATATCAGCAGTGATAAGATTAATATCAAATGACTCCCAAAAATATTAACGAATAATATAGGACCCGTGACAAACCTACCGTACATCCCCTAGTTTAAGGGTCTAAATCTAAATAATTTACCCCTATTTCCCTTTGCATCACTGCCCGGCCCTTTGCAGGAGATAGTAGGCTTGAGTATAAATTCGTGAGGCAGTAAGATTATGACAGATCCGACCAGAGTGCAACACTTGACTAAAAATTACTTATTAAAAAAGTAAGGCATCAAAAGATGAATAATTAATCATTCGTTGTTTAGGAAGTTTCACTTGGCAATCTATTTTTTTTTTTTTTTTTTCTGGATCTGTATTCCTGAAACGGTTCATTCGTTTGTTCGTCCTTTAAACATCATCGGCAGGTTCATGTGTTTATTCTACTTCAAGTGGTTATCAGGTTTTTGTTTGGTATTCATAAACGATGTTTGATTTCATGATAATGAATGTTTGTAGCCATATCAAATTCACGTTTTACCGACGCTGTTGATTTCATGGTGGCATGCAACGGCCGATTGCCTTCTAAAAATTGAACCTATCGGTATGCAAGATACTGCACACGAGAACATAAAAGGTCTTGTCATGTGCCGCGAGTGAATGAACTATCAGCAGAACACACGATGCAGAAGGTGTGTTTTGACCGTATCTCACTTTGTTACCTTGGCACCTTCAGTATTTACGGCAAGGGGGAGTAACATAATTTTGTTATTCAGTTTCATTCTTATTTCTTCACACGCAGGAATATATGTTATATGCAATTATCATTCCAAGTTCTCGGCATACTCTTCGTTCACCTTTCAGCATTTCAACAGCCTGCGATCGCGTGTTTTTTTCTCCTGTGTGTGTGTGTGTGTGTGTGTGTGTGTGTGTGTGTGTGTGTGTGTGTGTGTGTGTGTGTGTGTGTGTGTGTTTGTTTGTTTGTTTGTTTGTTTGTTGTTTTTTATTTTTGCTGTAGAATACAAACGACTCAAAATTCCTTGATCCTGAGAGATACAAAAGAGAGAAGTGTTATAAATATAATATTCAAGGTTAGGAGATAAATAGTGATAGATAAGCATAGAGAAAAAGTACGTTCAAAGCACGCTCTTGCGTGTGTACGTGTGTGAACCTTTATATAATGTTTTCCTGTTTATGTAAATTTTATCCTCATGCCAAGTAGCACCTTTCGCTATGGGTTATGAATATATGTAGTATGGGCTGCTACTACAAAATTCTATACATATGTCGACTCCGCGGCCGAGTCGGTGCATGCCTTGGGAGTGGAAATGATTCAGTCTTGGCAATGCACTTTGCATGTTTAAAGCCTTATATTGTATATATAGAAGGTACTGAAAGCTAACCATTATTCAAATTCTTTTGATAAGTGTTCCCTCCTTTAAGCGAATTCAAAAGCAGAACCAAGGAAGCATGCAAAGGACGGGGGAGAGTTCGCATTGAGCAGCACACACACACACACACACACACACACACACACACACACACACACACACACACACACACACACACACACACATACACACACACACACACACACACACACAAACACACACACACACAAACACACGTACACACACACAAACACACACACACACACACACACACACACACACACACACACACACACACAGACACACACAGACAAACACACACACACACACACACACACACACACACACACACACACACACACACACACACACACACACAAACACACACACACACACACACACACATACATACACTCTTAAACAAACTAACAAACACATCAATGTATATACATAATATTCCCTTCTCTTTTATTCTACCTTTTCTTTATTCTGGAAAATAAAAAAAATGTCTAAGGGTTCAAGGGAAGAATAAGAATAAGACAAAGACGGAAGGAAGGTCTCTGTTTTTCCTCTTGGCTTTGACCTCCGTGCCCCCGGGCGACGCGGAGGAGCCTTTAACACGACGCTGCGGTAGAGAAGGATCGAGGCAACGTACTCGTCGGGGAGATGGTGGGAAGGAGGGGGAGGGGGGGGGGGTGAAATCTTTTTCAGACTGGGCTGCTTCATCTAATCCCCCATCAAAAAAAAAAAAAAAAAAATGCCGTGCTTTCGAAAACCAACTAATTAATTCGGGATACGGCACTGGCAACAGATATACTGGAAGTCATAACTAAATGTCAGGAAGAGAGAAAAGACTTTGTCTAAAAATATACTCCCAAATCCAACTTAAAGAGGTAACTTGTAATCGGAGCATCCCTGCTGGATATTACATGGGAATGTACCCACCTCCTCTCCCGCCTCTTCCCTACGTATTACGTATTCAAAACAAAGTGATTTGCGCAAAGAAGAGACCATCAAACATACGTAGAATTCATTGTCAAGGGGTTTTATAATACCGATGATGTTGATAAGATTATTTTTGCTTGTAACAAGGATAAGGATAAAGGAACATAAACCTTGTGGCTTGGACTAATCCTTAGGGCTTCCAGTTCTTAACAGTGCCCTTAGTATTTGCCACATTATCGCTGTTTTGTTTTCAACGCTCGATAGCCGAAGAGGGCATTAATCGATAACTTACTGCTAAAAGAGAGCAAAAATACGTTGAAGTTCGATTCCGGAAAATGAAGAGAATATCATAAAGCTTGCATTAAAACTGATAATTAATGAGCTTTAGGTTACTTTTCCATCGCTTTGAATTTTAAAGTGTAAAGTTCCAACGTGTTTATTAATAATTCCTTCTATATTTGTTTGAGGAATGGACAAAGTATAGTACATAGTCGCAGTCAAGTCCTTATATATACATACTTACATACGAATATATAGATATATATGTATATATAAATATATATATATTCATATAACACGTACACACATACACACACACACACACACACACACACACACACACACACACACATACACACACACACATATATGTGTATATATGTATGTATATATATGTGTATATATATATATATATATATATATATATATATATATATATATATATATATATATGTCTTTCTATCCATCTCTATATCTAGCTATTTATATAAAGTATATCACTTTCAGCTTCTGTTTTACATTTTTATCCCCTTCTCGACTTGCGCTTCCTTCTTATTG
>NC_061820.1:25366108-25368608 GCF_019202785.1 Penaeus chinensis | reverse complement strand
CCTTGTTTCACTACCCGGCGCCTTTGAGTGAAGCATTTCTTCCATCTACGTCATTAGGGATGTATCGCAACCTAAACTTCCTCCTCCAATAGAAATAGAAGGCCTTCACATACCATGTATATGTGTGTGTGTGTGTGTGTGTGTGTGTGTGTGTGTTAGACTGCCTTTTTTGTCTTTGGTCTTTGTCTCATTGGGAATCACAATATCTTGCAATGCAATATACTGAACGGGATATCTATATTCTTGAAATTTCTTACTTTTAACCATGGCAATGGCCATGTATAAAGCATCCTGTCCTGCGGACAGGATTCGAACCTATGCGGGCAGAGCCCAATGGATTTCAAGTCCATCTCCTTAACCACTCGGACACCGCAGCTTTTGTTGGTTTAATTTTTATGATCACAAGCTTTGATATGCGATTATAACTCGTAGAATAGACGACGATACTCTGTGATGTAAAGGTATTTTCAAGCTGAATTCACTTATCAGACTCCTACCGCAGTGGAGTTGCGCAAAACATCTGTATGAATACTTTGCTTTCTCTCAGGCAGTGAGTCTACGTAGGTCCGACGCCACGTTTCATTATGCAGCGCCATCGAGAGCTTTTCCTCTTTTTTATTGGGTAACATACATAGGAGGCCTATGTTATACCGTTATCGCTCAGGAGCGACAAACTCACAAGGTATTGAAATAATTCAAGTATTTTTTATATATCATTCATAACAAAATACCTCAGGGGTCTCCAAAGTGGTCGACGAAACTATCTATGGGGTCGATAAACGCACGAGGGTCAAAAAGGGGTTTTGGGGTCAAAAGCTTACATTTATATACGAAATATGAATACATGAAATGTAACTTGCTTATTCACGTTTCTAATTTATATATAATTAGGTTTTATTTCATATGTATTTAGTAATCAGTTTAATGGAACATAATATAGTTACAATAAATAATTTATCCCAAGACTTTGAACATTATAATAAATCAACATTAGCATTCCAGTCTTTTAACATTTGAAAACATTTTATGCAATGATTTTTATTTCCACAATAATAGTAAGCAGGGTTTTTTTTTCTTTTTTTTTCTATATATTTCATGAGAAATATTTTCTCAGAGGAGAAATCTTTACTACACCAATAATTTTGACTAAATTATCATGCATATTTACCTCCTGTCTGTAATATTCCATGAACACTGGTGTGTATATATAGCTCGATTTTCACAAAAAAAAAAAAAAAAAAAAAAAAAACAGATGGTACCTGACGAGAAACAAGAAGACGAGAAGAGGCAACCGAGTGTGCTGTTTTCTGTATCCTTTGTTGGCATTTTCAGATACAGAAGAACTGTCTAATCTGCAATTAAGTATTGGAACTGAGGTTGGGATTATTTTCATTATCCTTCGTCCTATCATTATCATCATTTTTACTACCCTGGAGTGGCTTCACTCATCCTATTCTTCTGTGCAAGTAGAGAAATTGGCTTCATTTTTTTCTCACAATCTAGCTAAAACTCTTTTGTGTTTGCTTTTTACTTTTGTGGTCAATATCCCACCGTTTGATTTTGCGTCATTCTAAGTTTGCCCAATAATGTTCAAAGAAACGTGATTTTTTTTTTTTTTTTTTTTTTTTTTTTTTTGACAAATAATGGATAGGAAGAAAAGTATCAGATTTTTAGTATGTTATTTGAGTAACAACGACTCCTAGAAAAATAAGCGTAGTATAAACGGTCTATGCAGTAAAATATATATATAAATATAGTATTTTATCTCTTTTATTTTGGTAGTAAAGATTTTTTCATGTGTTTCTACTGTTTATAGACTGTTTGCCGGTGTCTTTGTTCGCTCAAAGTAACTATTTTTTATCGTTCAGTACTACTAAGTCTCAGCAAAATACAGCTGGTCATATTTAAGCTACATCCCTACATTTCGGAATGCAATTACAGGATTGTACAAACAAAACATTACACAAAATGACATTTTGATGACTTGATTAGGGTAAAACTCAGGCAAGATTTTGCTCACTACTAGCATCACTCTGTCTCTCTCACTCTATGTATGTCTGTCTCTGTCTGTCTCTGTATGTCTGTCTGTCTGTCTCTCTCTCTCTCTCTCTCTCTCTCTCTCTCTCTCTCTCTCTCTCTCTATCTATCTATCTATCTATCTATCTATCTATATATATATATATATCTGTCTGGCTCTCTCTCTCTCATGCTCATTTTCACCCTCATCTTCAACCTAAAAGCCTTAAAGACCCACTCGGGTTAAATGGTCCTCTCATGGCACCAGTGATTCCTTTGGCCACATTACGTATTTCATTCCGCGACGCCGTCCACTCGGCCAGAGCGTCCATGCGACCGTCCAGTCATGGTTCTGAAATCGGACTTGGATAAAATGAATCAGGAGCTTCAGAGGGCCAGGCCATGAAGCTACGTCGGTCGTCAGCTCTTGGATTGGGTTTAATACCAATCGGGCCTTTTCCTCCCCTCCTTTCCTCATTTCATT
>NC_061820.1:25358608-25361108 GCF_019202785.1 Penaeus chinensis | reverse complement strand
CCAACACTTTTCAACACTTGCATGGATTGGATACTGGGTAGAGCTACTGTCCAAAGTCACTGTGGAGCAACTCTGGGCAATATCAAGGTTACAGACCTTGACTTTGCCGATGATGTTGCCGTAATCTCTGAATCTCTGGAAACCCTTGTAGCGGCTCTTGATGCATTTAGCAATGAAGCGAAGCCCCTGGGGCTAGAGGTCTCCTGGACCAAGACCAAGATCCAGGATTTTGGGGGCCTGCTAGGAGACCCTGTACAGTCGATACGTGCTTGCGGGGAAAACATCGAAGTCACAAAGAGCTTTATATACCTCGGTAGTGCATTTCACGACTCTGGGCTGTCAGACCAAGAAGTCAGTAGACGGATTGGCCTGGCAGCAGGGATCATGAAATCTCTCGACAAGAGTATTTGGAGATGTCGGTACCTGTGCAGAAGGACCAAGTTACGTGTTTTCAAGGCCCTGATACTGCCAGTTTTACTCTATGGTAGTGAAACTTGGACACTATCTTGTGCTCTGGAATCTCGTCTTGATGCCTTTTGTAACAGATCCTTGCGCCGGATCATGGGGTACAGTTGGCGGGACCATGTGTCCAACCAACGGCTGCACCGTGAGACCGGTACAGGACCTGTTACTTGCACAATCCGTGATCGCCAACTCAGGCTATATGGCCACTTGGCTCGACTCCCACAGGATGATCCTGCCCATCAGGTTGTCTCTGTCCGAGACAACCCTGGGTGGAGGAGGCCTGTGGGACGACCGAGAAGGTCGTGGCTTGGGCAAATCGATCAAACCTGTCGTGAGGAACTAGAGATGGCCCGGGCCCCTGCCTGGCGGCTCGCCATGAGGGATCCTCGTAGGTGGAAGCGGAGGGTGGATGCGGCTATGCGCCCCTGCCGGCGTTAGCTCCATAATGATGATGATGATGTGTGTGTGTGTGTGTGTGTGTGTGTGTGTGTTTATATATATATATATGTGTGTGTGTGTGTGCGTGTGTGTGTTTATATATATATATATATATATATATCGCCTTATCGGACAAGCTTTCAATGGGATCTAAAGATGTCAGCCTAGCTTCACCTATAACTTTAGAAAACATGTTGCAATTCTCTCTAGTCATTCAGCGAGTGTATTACTTCAACCCGCACTATGACTTATGATTGGCTGAGGAACTCCCAAACTTCAGTAACCTTCCAGAAGTCATATAGGAAGGATATTTCGCGCCGCCCATCCCACATTTCCCTGGCTCATTTTTTCCAGAACTTCGACAAGTAAATTAAATGTTTGTAATTTTCAGATGAATACTTAATAAGTTTACCTATCAAGAGTTTTTGTAAAAAGTCACATATAGAAAGTAGGTAGCCATATTTGAGCTATATTAAGTTATATTTTCATCAAAATCTAGTATACTGATATGTTACTCACCCCAAAGCTTTTAAAATTTATTGTTATTAGGCATACATACTTAGTTTATACTTATGTTGTGACTTGATTTATTGAAAAAAAAATATAATAATCAGTCAAGATTATTATGAAAACATAGTGAATCAGTGCAACAAGTTTTTTTTTAAGACACACACACACACACACACACACACAGACACACACACACACACACACACACACACACACACACACACACACACACACACACACACACACACACACAAACACATACACACGGAGACACACTCATTACACTATATTTACTCACTATCTGTAAAAAATCCAGTTACCGTATAGAAAGCGAAAGAGAGAGAGAGGAAAAAAAAAGAAACAGATAAACAACAGATAAATATGGCCATAAAATAACCGGCGGAGATGGATCTGTTTACGGTCGCTTCCATTCCTTTCCTCGACACTTGCCTCAGTCTCCCCTTTGATTCTTGCGCCAGCTGGCTTGCCTCGTCGCCTGATTAATGACATAGGCTTGAATCGGAATCTTGTATAAGTGAGCTAGTTTCTAAAGGCTTTCCCCTAGAAACGCTTCATTTCTAGTAATTAACATTTTTCTGATCAGAATTAGAAACTGAAGAAATTATGATGGTATGAAGCTTCTGTACAATCATTTGGTAATAGTGAATATCATAATAAAGACCATGGTGTGATGATGGTTATGATGATATTAATGCCAATATTAATGATGCAAACGTCAATAATGTCATTATTAATGATGCAAATGTTAAAAATGTCAATATTAATGATGCAAATGTTAATAATGAAAATAATGATGATAACATCAATAATGATAATAATTGAAAGAATATAGACTGATGATAATAATGATGAGGAAAATGATAGTAACCATAAAACACTGTGCTAACCAAAGCAATATGAACAACAATAAAGATAAACAATAAAATTATGATAATAACAATAATAATGATAGTAATCCTGACAATAATAATAATGATAGCACTAACGATAGTAGTATTAATGATAATAATAATAATAGCAATAACGATAATAATAACAGAAAAAATAATGATAATGATGATAATGA
>NC_061820.1:25348608-25351108 GCF_019202785.1 Penaeus chinensis | reverse complement strand
GATCCTTAATACCAAATTGGTTGTTGAATCCTGTAAGAACCCTTCTTGTATTGCAGGAGGTACAACTCCCCTTGAACTGTCTGAGGATCCAGATTGGGAAATTGACACCTTTTCATACGATCACAGATCAATATCTGATGTCGGTGATTTACAACCATTCTTACAAAATGTTGAAATCGGATGATAAACTTACCCCTGTTATGTTAACACTTCAATGCATTTGGTAGACTAATAGACTAAAACAATTTCTGGCAGAGCAGCAAATCACAGAGTTGGCCAGTTTAAAATATCACCTAAATTATTTAAAGAAGTGTCCTTCCTTCTAGACTAGCCATTATAATGCAAGACTCAACAGTGTTCCATTGTACCTGACCAGCAAGATTCCTCTCTCGAACAGCACCGTTTAGATTTGTCAGAAGTTCCAAGACAGCCACTCCAATAGGTTTCAGAAAGTTCAACAGAGTCCAGTAAATTAGCCCGAGTATCCAACACACCCAACTGGATTGCTACAATTTCGAACACAGTAATTTACTCACCCATCCTTACCTGGAGAGGCCCTAGAGCTACCGAGAACCAATATTCAATAAACTATGTTTAATGTGTGATCATGCTTCAGTAATTATCCTCATGCTTCTGGAAATATTAGAGAGATTGTGTCGGGAAAATGCCCGTTTTAAGAAATATAAACTATAGATATATATATATATATATTTTTTTTTTTTTTTTTTTTTAATATTTTCATTGCCATTTCAATAAAATTACGAATATCCTCTCATACCATCCCGCGTTAGAATAAATTATCAACTAAATGAAAACCTGATTGAGGGCTTCTTGACAGTCTAGTATAGTTTCTTTTCTCTGAAATCTTTGTCTTTGTGAATTAAAGCTTTCTCTTCTAATAACATTCTGAATTGTGTCTATTTTTGTGCAGTATCATATAAATACAATGACAATGATATTCTACACTTTGTACTCAAAATACTATACAATATTATTCCATAAATAATCAACACTTCCTTTATAATAATTCAAATTTTAAGTGCTTATGATCACAGTATTGTAAAAGTACAAGGTCTTTATAATATCATGGTAATATTTATTATTTGCTGCATTTTTGTGATTATGAAATACCATATTGCTTCCAGTGTTTATCGAGAGAGATTTCATTTATTTTATATGCATTTATATATTGACAAACTGACTATATGCATACGCTAGTATATTATATCTGCAAAATGGTATTAGCACTTTACACTTAAAATCATACGCAATTTCTTCCCTTTTGGTGGCACCTGTTATATTTCCCTAAAATCTAAACTTTCTTCAGGTAAAAGAATTCCTTTATCAATGATTCTTTATCAAGAAGTTGACGGTTAAGTGTATTGTCAGTGTTTGTATTATGTAGCACACAACAGGCTCTGGGTATATAGTTGACTATGAATCAACCTATTTAAGTCGTCTCAATCTTCCTTTTGGTTTTGAGATAATTGTAATTCTACCTCTGGTGATGCGGTTGTAAAACATTACCAAGAGTTATGTAAGGCACTAGTAAATCCGTATGCAAAGGAGACCGAATCCTCAGAGACATAAATATTATGTTTGAAAAGTACAAACTTATTACATAAATAATATATATTATTAAATTTTGTTTATAATATTAGTCTCCCTTAGGAAACTAATCAGAATTTTTCACTTTAAAGTGTATAAGGTGAAGACAGGTATATACGTCTTTGGCCTGAAAATGTTGCAAATCTTTTCACTACATGTGCGACTGCTAATGGCTCTTTCCATCCCTCACAACGTGTTTCACTTTCAGCCATCATCGGCCCATGAATCAATCTTGTGTGTCTGATCCTCAGCCTTAGCTTTCTATTGGTTGGTTGGGGTGGACGCTGGTCACCCAACTGCAAGGTCACCTCAAATCTCTCGCAGTTTGTTTCTAGAGGTATGCCTCCATTGCTCTCTCCATTTATCACAAGGACAACATCTGATACTAGTTTTCAAGTTAGTGTGTAGGAGAGGAAATCGAGCATCAACGGGCTGAGCGGCGGCTGCCTTGACCTTCCGATCAGCTCGCTCATTCCCAGTGATACCAACATGCGCTGGCATCCAACACAAAGTTATATTTTTACGTGTTGACATCAGTGCAAGCCAATCTTGATCCTCCCTCACCACTGAATATGTTGATTTAAGTTCTTCATTGCCTGCAGAACACTACGAGAATCGCAATACATTGAAACATTTTATTATTTTCATCAATCTCTCGGTAAGTTACTTGGCCACCTAAGTACCAAAGAGTGAGATACAGACCTTATTTGATTGCATGTCGAAGATGTCAGCGAGGTTCCCCTCTATATTGAGCACTCACTTCACACAAATGCTTTAATAAGACGCAGGTGTTTGAAGAAGTCTAACTCATGCAAGTTTACCAGGAATTCCACATGCCCCATCTATCGTGGATGCTCACATCTAAAAAAAAAAGAAAAGAAAAAAATATATA
>NC_061820.1:25333608-25338608 GCF_019202785.1 Penaeus chinensis | reverse complement strand
TGTGTAATGTTTTTTTTGTGATGGCAGAATTTGAGACACTAGTGAGGCAGGCAGAGGCCCTAGGACTCTCAGGTGATACTCTGTACGACTATGTGAGTAAGCAGGGAAGAAAGAACTAAAGAGCGTGAGTTACAAAAATTACATATAGAAGCTGAAAACCAGAAGGTACGTCTCGCTCATGAACTTGAAATGACGTAAATCCGTGCTAATAATAATGCCTCCATCACCACAGTGTTCAGTGATGATACTGTGAGACCTAGCTTACCTGTGTTTCATGATAGTGAAGATATTTATTTGTATTTGATAAGGTTTGAAAGAGTGGCTGATCTTTTGAATATAAAAAATGAAAGTTATGCCGTGAGGTTAGGCAGCCTTTTGACTGGAAAGGCAGTAGATGTTTATACAAGTTTATCGCCTGAGATAATTAAAGATTATGAGCTATTGAAGAAATGTCTTCCTGATAGTTTTGCTAAAACTCCAGATAGTTACAGAGTGGACTTCCGCTCTGCTAAAATTAAACCTGGTGAAACATTTAAACAATTTGTAATTAAGTTAGGACGGATGTTCGATTTATGGGTGGCAGCCAGTGACGTAGAGAAATCTTATAAAAATTTACGTTCTTTTATGACATTAGACCAGCTAAAGTCTTGCGTTTCCTCAGATATTCACATGTTTCTGAAAGAGAATAACGTCTCTACTCTTGATGAAGCTGCAAGGTTTGCAGACACTTGGGCTTCCGCTCATGGATCTTACCCGAAATCGAACACCTGTCTCCACAGGGGTAAGAGGATGGTTCAGACTAAACAGTTGGTTCCAGAGGAAGCTGAGGTGAAAGCCCCAAGACCACATCAAATCACGTTGCCCTAAAAACCCTTTTGCTTTCAAGCAACAATCTAGTTACACCGTCAACTTTTCTTTTGATGACAACTCGCCTCGCAAATTCCTAACTTCTTGCACCATTAATGGTTCTTGGGTCTCAACTACCCTCCGAGATTCTGACTGTTCTTGCGTTATTGTTGCTGAACAGTTACTCCCGGATGTTGATCTGACATCATGTCATTGGACTAGAGTTTGTGATTATCTAGGGCGTGCAGACACTTTCCCTCTAGTTAAATGTTTCATTCGAAGCCCATAATATGTTGGATGGGTTAAAGCTGTAAGGGCGCCAATCAAATTTTGCTCTGTATTAATTGGGAATATTCCGGGTGTAAGAGATCATAATGACCCTGATGCTATTACTGGTAAATCTACTATCAGTTCAGCTGTGTCTGACCCTATTGTGACTATACCGCGTACTGTATCTGTTGCAAAAACGACTAATGTTACTAATGAATATGTTCAAGCAGTTGAAACTAGATCATGTAAATTTAAGAGAGTCCATCCTTTAGTATTACCGAAGTTAGAACCTCTTAATATTCTGAATTCGTCAAACTCCAGTCATCTTGTCCATCTTTGTCAGGTATCAGGTGCAAGGGTAATGGTGGGGAAACGGAAAAAATGCGTGATGGCTCTTTGTACAAGTATGAGGTAATGAATAGTTTGATCTACCGTTCCTGTGTGAATTCCAGATTCTGTGAAAGGGTTGGTAATTCCTCTCTGGTTGTACCTGCGGACTGCCGGAAGATAATTCTCAGTCTGGCGCATGAAAGTCCACTTGCAGGCCATTTCTCGCACCGTAAAACAGAAATTTAGGTAAGGGAACAATTTTATTGGCCTGGAATGGGTGCTGATATCAAAGACTACTGCAGATCTTGTGAGAAGTGCCAGAGAATGTCCAGTAAAGGCAAGATAAAGCCATCCCCATTGTAGCCAATACCTTGTGACTGAACCTTTTTCTCGCGTCGCGATTGACATTGTTGGACCATTAACTCCTGCATCTTCCCAAGATCATAAATACATCTTAACGTTAATAGAGTGGCATCGGTATCTCATACCTACTCTTTTCGCTTTGAGGGAAATTCCGAGCGACCATACGGCGTTTTCCCCTTTCGAGTTGCTTTATGGTCGTACTGTGAGGGGGCCATTTTCAGTCCTGAGAGATTTATGGGAAAATCCTAATGTTAATGAGGACCAGAGTTCTACGTATCAGTATGTTATCGAATTAAAAGATAAATTGGCTGACTGCTGTATAAAAGGTCTGAATTAGAATGAATATCTTCACAATACACGAGATTATTTGACCGGTTTCGACTTTGTCTTCGTCAGAAATACATACATCAAGGGAATTACAGAGTATATATATATCAGACATGAGCTGATGAACTAACTGACGACTGTGACCTCCCACTTCTTGTTCGTATAATTGCAGCTGCGACCTTGGATAGTTTGAATCTACCCGACGCTGCGTTGATGTTTTTCTCCGTCGCAATGAAAGCAGCTTCCATGGCTTTCCTTTTCTGTATGTACAGTCCTCTATGGACTATTTTTGCTTCCTTCCAATTGGGTAGATGTCCAGCTTCATCTACATGTACCACCATGGCGTTGGAAGTTCTATGGTGACGGATGTCAGCTCGATGTTCGCTGATCCTGGTGCTGAAACCTCGGCCTGTTTCACCATAGTAGGCTGTATCGCAGCTGCTGCAGGGTATGCGATATACAGCACTGTTAGGGTTGCTTCTGAGCTGCTTCTTGTCCCGTATCATGTCATGTATCTTTTTCCCGGATGTACTGGCGATTTTCACATTATTGCCAAAGTATCTGCTAATCGTCTGGGAAATGTTACACGACGGTAATACGAGAAAATCATTAGAAGAAGGTGCAGGGTTTGATTTTGTGAGAATACTCTCTGCCTTCTTTCTGAGGTTTAGTAGGAAGCCTCTGGGGTATTTATGATTCATAAAGGAATTAATTACAAAGGCAACCTCATCCTCAAGAAATTCGGGGCTGCAGATCCTCAGTGCTCTGAGGAAGAAGCCGATTACAACTCCAGATTTTGTTTTGTTGCTGTGGGCGGTGTAGTAATGAATATAATCATTTTTGTTTGTAGGCTTCCTGTATACAGAGCAATGTAGGCCGTTGTCACCCCGATGGATCAGAGTGTCCAAGAAAGGTAATTTCTGATCCTTTTCCTCCTCCACGGTGAACTGGATTTTCTCGTGGACGGAGTTAAGTCGTGTCAGTATATGTTGTAAGCACGACCTTCTGGGGACAATGACGAGGACATCATCTACGTACCGAAGCCAAGTTGAATGCCTGCCGATTATATCCTTATAATTATCCCTCTCCAGCGTCTCCATGAACAGGCAGGCCATGACTGCGCTCAGGGGGGAGCCCATGGCAAGACCAATTATCTGCTGGTATTCTTCCCCAGCAAATTCAAAGTAGCCGAAGTCAATGTATAACTTCACCAGGCGAACGAAGTTATGTCTCGGCAGTGGAAGTTCTGCGTCTGCCATGGAGCTGGTGACCCTCTCGACCGCTCGGACTGCTCCATCTGTGGGTATATTGGTGAAGAGGGATTTTACATCAAAATTGGCAAGCTTTTTATTTTTATAACCGAAACTCTGAAGACGTCTGATGAGGTCCCCAGAGTTCTTCAGGTGGGAATCACTTATGACTCCCATAGCGCCGGAGAGGGGTTTAGCCAAATACTTAGCCAAACGATGGGGAGCGCTGCCAATCCCAGAGGTGATCGATCTCATCGGTATGCCTGCCTTGTGTACCTTCGGGAGACCTCTCATGGACGGGTTGCGGGTAGCCTCCTCCAGCAGGTGAAGTAGACCTTTACCTTTAGCTGAATGCAGGAGTAAATCCCTACTTAAGAAATATTACCGTAGAAGCAATGTAAGTAGAACACATGCGTTAGATGAAGTAATTGATGGTGTAAATAATGCTCTAGAACCTTTCCAAACAGTCCATATGTGCTTAGTGGAAGATGATTCTGGGGGATTGGATGAACTACCTCTGACTACAGATGGTAAAGTAGATTCCGATAGATTAGATTATCAAAATTTATCTCCAGATCTGAGTTCTCAGCAGAAAGCAGATATTCAAACTTTAATTGATTCTTGTACTGATATATTTTCTGATATACCAGGGTGCACTTCATTGATTAAGCATAATATTGAATTAACTTCCACTGAGATTATAAAAGCTAAAAGATACCCGATACCCGTCCATCTCCAGTCTCACTTCAGAGAAGTAGATCAATTATATGAACAAGGCATTATAAGACTGTCCTCTTCACCCAATTGTTCTCCAATAGTAATGGTTAAGAAACCCGATGGGACATACCGCATGGCTATTGATTTTCGGGCAATTAATTCGATCACTGTATTTCACGCTGAACCATCCTTCACTGTGGAGGAAGAATTGTTTAAGTTTGCAGGAGCACGATTCTTTTCAGAAATAGATTTGACGAAAGCATATTATCTGATTCCACTTTCAGAGAGTGCTATGCCTTTAACATCTTTTTCTACCCACAGAGGCCTGATGGAATTCACGAGACTCCCTTTTGGTTTAGTGACAGCAGGTGCTACGTATATTCGACTCAAGAGATTGGTTTTATCTGGACTGAGTAACATTGCCTTTTATTTTGACAATATTTTCATATATGGTAGTACATGGAAAGACCATATGAAAGCATTAGTAAATGTCCTGGAACGTTTAAGAAAGTACAACTTGACAGCCAGATTGTCAAAATGTAGATTTGGCTTTCCTTCAGTTGAATATTTGGGATTTATTGTTGATTGACTGAGTTTAAAACCTTAGTACAATACGATTGAGGCACTGCTTAAGGTACCCTTACCTAAGACTAAGAAGGCTTTGAGGAAATTTCTCGGGATGATTTCATTTTATAGAATGTTCATACCTATTTTTTCAAACCTCACAAGTCCCCTTGTCAGATATGCCCAGAAGGAATGTTTGAGAACCTTTAGTTTGGAGTAATGAGAATGAAAGTAAATTGGAGCAGCTTAAGCAATATATGACAACTAAACCCATCCTGAAATTACCGGATATTAACCTTCCCTTTGCCCTCTGGACTGATGCGTCTAACTTTG
>NC_061820.1:25311108-25313608 GCF_019202785.1 Penaeus chinensis | reverse complement strand
TACATATGTATAAACGCATACATGTGTATAAACACACACACACACACACACACACACACACACACACACACACACACACACACACACACACACACACACACACACATGTATATGTGTGCGTGTGTTTGTACACATGTGTATATGTATCCGTATGTATATAGTACACATTTATATAATACTCTCCCTATAAACTCTCCCTTGATAATCTGCAACTCCCATTTGTTTTTCTTTCTTTTTAGAATGGTTGTCCTAATTCGCTGGGGCCGCGGATCACGCCATCACCACACCATATCAGTCTCCCCTCCGCGTGCTTAGCGAAAACGAGGACCATCTCGACGAGGGGGTAACGCCAGGAGAGGGAGGACCAAGGCTGCAGCTTCCATGCCAGAAGATCATAAACACCCCGAGAACCTGGCATAAGTTCAACTCTACTTGGAATCACCAGCTGGCATTCTTCTGGCATCAAGGCAATCAAGACAGGATGAATTTCTAGACAGGTAATTTATAAGGGTGCAGATGGGATCCACCCCCGCTTTCAATACATATTCAGATAAATAGCAGACCCTGTCAAGAACAAACGAGCTTGTAACCTTTACTGATGTCTGTCCACTGTTCAACTCTCCAAGCAGAACTATCTGCCATTAATCAATTTGTTGCATCCACCTGCACCTCTTACTTACACCGACTCTCAGCCATTAAAACGTCAGAGCTTAATTTGCCCCACGAAAACATGTATCAAGTTACATCCATTCACACAAAATTACAAACCACTAAACCCTTGGATGCAAAGTAATTATCACCTGAATACCTAGCCACATCAACACTCACGGCTGGTCAGTTAGCAGGTGCAGCACTACACTTTAGTGCTATTTGCATCAAGCTACACCCAAGTAAATCCCAACTGAAGACGATCGTCAAAAGGAACATCTCCCAAGAGTCCAGACTTGAACTCACAATATGGGTCTATAGAGGATCTTCTTTTGTTAAATGGTATGGTACCTCTTATGACAGACTACCCATTTCCAAGACGAATAGACACCAAGCTGTTGCCATTCATAGACTTCACCTTGGCTTAATGTGTAACTAGGAAATATCAGAGATTATTCGTAACTGCTCCCACTGTGATATTCAAATCAGTGAACCCCTCTTGCACTCTCTACCCACCTGTCATGGGTGGGTAGATTTGTCTACGAACATAGCACCGGGCTTACCCTTAGCCTACAAATTTCTACACGAAAAGTAAAACGGACGTGTATGAAATTACACAGGACGTAAAAGAGAAACCCGACTGATGGCTAAGAACTAAAAACGAGCTCTTAAACATGACAACACGAGAAACGGTCTAAACAGCACAAATGACAAAACGGACATTTAGTAAAGCAACGCTACTAAATCCCGTAAAACACTAAACAAAGCAGAACATTTGAATACAGTTAAGAAAAGATACATAAAAAAAAAAAAAAAAAAAAAAAAAGGAAGAGAAAGAAATCGTATATTAACACAGAACAGAAATGTGATACTCTTAACGACAGTGAAAACTGACTTCATATCAAATTTGCAAAGTTGGTAAGTACCTACACCACTGTTTAAAGACCACAGTTGCTCATCGTCCTCAGACATCCACACCGTCGCCACCAAAAATGTTGGAACCTGTAATGGTATCCGTAATGAGAGCCCTTTTATTAGTGCATCGTCCAAATGAGGATGCCCATGAAGCTGAAAAAGGGGAATGAGGGCCAGGGATTGTAGGGCCCTATTTATTCTACAAAAGAAAAAAGAGAGACTTTGCAAGCCCTCAAGGAAGATTGTTTGTGGATAAGTAGTGTAGGTACTTTCATGTTGATTATGACTGAAATAACACACCCAGCTTCGCACAGAATAAGGCAATGTTCAAGACAGGTACAACCATATCTCCTGTAGGTCTATCTCCATGTCACTGTAGGATTCAAGTGGGTACACATGCAAACGTTCGTCTTAACACTCACAGGGGGTTGACATGAGCTTTGTAAAAAGACATTAAAAAAACTATCCAATAGTACAGTGTAAAAACTCGTTAAAAGGGATATAATACAAACCTTAATTATGAATGTAGCAAATAAGAGAATGGAAGTAGTAAAACAACGAAAAAGAGCTGATGAACACATTCAAATCAATAAAAAATTAAGTAAATATATGTATGTATATGTATATATGTATATAAATACATGTATATATGTATATATATGTGTATATATATACATGCATATATGTATATATGTATGTGTATATATACATGCATATATATATGTATATTTATACATGTATATATATATATATATATATATTTGTATATATTTGGACGTATGTATATATATATGTATATATACAAAAATATATGTACAAATATGTATATGTGCATATACTCACACATATATATACAGTATATATACACTTATATATACATATAGTGTGTGTGTGTGTGTGTGTGTGTGTGTGTGTGTGTGTGTGTGTGTGTGTGTGT
>NC_061820.1:25276108-25278608 GCF_019202785.1 Penaeus chinensis | reverse complement strand
TGTGTGGTTCAGAACCGAAGGAAGACAGTCTTGCGTTCTAACCGAGTAAATATGCAAAACGAAACAGGCCTTGTGTTTGGATAAAAGTTTTGGCCAAATGTTATCGGCCAATGGTTGTCATGTTATCCTTGCTGTGGTATGTGTTATGCTTCTAAATTACTATCTTTTCGTTACCGTTTGCCTTCACGTAAAATATAACACAAAAAATGACAAAACTTGCATGAGAAAATAACAAGTAATTCAAATATTAGAGCAAAAAATAAGCAATAAAAGATAAGTAAAATATTACGGTAAAGGATCATATGTTAGGCTATATGAACTCTGCTACTATTGATCACACATATATAATTGCATGATCACTATTCAATATTCCCTTTATAGAGTCTTCATTGAGCCAGGCGTTTGAGTCTTTGCCAGAGAAGGCAGCTTTATACCTTTATCATTTTTTCCATTTTAGAATTTCAGTTCTTATCTCACTTTTTTGTCTCCGTATTTCTCTCTCTCTATCATATATACACTCACTCATATATATATATATATATATATATATATATATATATATATGTGTGTGTGTGTGTGTGTGTGTGTGTGTGTGTGTGTGTGTGTGTGTGTGTGTGTGTGTGTGTGTGTGTGAGTGTGTGTGTGTATTTATATTTTATATTCAGAAATCCATATTGGATAAAGGATTTATTTATGATTATTCATATAATATATAAATAAATAAATAAATAAATATATATATATATATTTATATATATACATATATATATTTATTTATTTATTTATTTATATATTTTATGAATAATCATAAATAAATCCTTTATCCAATATGGATTTCTGAATATAAAATATAAATTCGAATATTACTCCATTTGCAAACCATAAAATGTTACAGCTATTATTAAATAATATCATAGTATAAACTTAAACATAAACATAATCAATGATCTACAGTATAAATGTAGAATATTTCACATTTAACACACAAATCCCTCTTCACATAATATCAATTCAAAATTCATAGTAAAGGCCTATTCCAAATTTCAAATGCCAGATATTTCCAGTTCATCAAGTGTTTTACAAATAAAAAATAATTTAGAAAAATAAAAAATAAATAATAATAATAATAAATAAATAAACAAACTTACTTCTATGAAACCTCGTATTGATCTACCATTCTCCAGTGCGAGTACCCCAAATCACGCATCTTGGAACACGACGCCGCAGGCAAAACTCCGTCTACATGACATTCATATCAATTCAATTCTTAATAACATACTGGTTTATTCCGATAACCTCAACATGAATGTCCCAGGTCCCCACACAGTTCAAATTCCATTCTCTTGTGTGTGTGTGGTGGTGGGGGGGGGGGGGGGGGGGGGCAGTCAGACTTGCAAATACAACATATAACAGAAATGTTTGTTCTGCCGATGATCAAAACACGCCCGCTAGTCCTCCCCGGGAGAACAAAAGATACAAAGACGGCGCGAGAAGCGCAATGCTTTAAATTTATATTCACAATTTATCTTTCACGATACAATATATATAGGTATATATATATACATACACACATATATATATATATATATATATATATATATATATATATATATATATACACACATATGTATACATACATATATATATATATATATTATATATGTGTATATATATTTGTATATGTTTATATATAACATATATATATTTATACACACATAAATATATATACACACGGCATATATATTTTTTTTTTCTATTTTTACAACAGGAGGTCCGTTTGGTAAAAAAAATATATATATATATTTATTCACCTAAAGTTTCAAATTAGACCTTTCAGAGTTTGCTGAATAGTTTTAACTTTACATGGGAAAAACTTTCAACAGTAACAAATATTTGTACAAATTATTTGAATTCTAAGTATATTCTCGCAGCAGTTGGGAAGCCTGACTCTTGCCATGGCGCAGTTCACAAACGGCTTTCATTCTCAGGATAAAGGGAAATGAAATAACGATGTGATATGATGAGAAAAATCCTAAAACAAGGATCATCAAAACTGTTTTCCTCTTTCTTTCTACTTTCTGAGAATATATTTGTTTGCCAAACAGTACTGAAGATATAATGAAACGGAACAATGGAAACACTAACCGTATGACTTTGTGAGCTTAGTGTTGTCCCTATTGTTGTGGCTGGTTGTGGGATGTTATTGCAGGGGAAGATATATGCCGTGTGAATCATTCCAGATCATAAAGCATTATTTCCGCGAACCATTCAGAATAATTCAAAAGGTATTCGTATACCGTTCACTCAGTATACCACGCTAATTTAATAACCATTTCACAATAGTGTATGCTGTATGGAAAGTTGCAGAATTGTACCTGTTGTAGCCATGCTATGCAATATCACCGTGAGCAAGCACACGCTAGCTTTTGCACAAGCCGCCCTCCGCAATTTGCTGAAACAAATCGCGAGGAACTCCAATATTTCCCAAGGGAGGAAGATC
>NC_061820.1:25266108-25268608 GCF_019202785.1 Penaeus chinensis | reverse complement strand
CACACACACACACACACACACACACACACACAGACACACACACGCACCACATACTGGGGTCACAGTCGGATGGAAGGGAACTGGCGACCCAACCGCAGCATCCCGCAGCCGAGAGTGCATGTCCCTCTACGAATATGCTACGGTTGTACAGCAAAACTGTCCGCAATAAGATGATTATATTATTTACATGCATGTTTGTATGTGTATGTCTATACGTATATGCAAGTGTTTGTTCGTGTTTGTGTGTTAGTGGTCATTTTTATTTATATATAAATATATATATATATATATATATATATATATATATGTATATATATATATATTATATATATATATATATATATACTGTGTCATTTTGGCCATTCGACCGTCTTCTCTTAAGTTTTGCTTTCTACATTCGCTGTCGAAAAAAAAATGTACATACAATTAGAAATACCCCACTTACCACGGCACTAAAGTTTATGTAAAGGAAGTTTATCTAAGTTCCTTGAGAGTCCAAATTGCTTTTGTTCCTCTGAAGAGAGCCAAATTGGCCCTAAACTCGCCCAAAGGAGTTTGAATTAGTTACGTATACAACAAGACCCCGTTTCACGGCTTACGGAAACCAACACTGCCAAAAGCCTTAAGGATGTATGGAGTTCATTTGTATCCCTGTTATGGTGAAGACCGAACCGCGGATGCCATCGAAGTGACTTGCCTATTTTCTCCTACTTATCAGCAATTAATAATCTGTAATTTACCTGAAACTTCCGGCTAAACAATATCCTCATTATGATAAAATATTGTCTTCGGAATTATCATGTTCAATACCTGGTGAAGGTTGCTATCGTTAGGCAGAAGAAAAATAAATCGTTCCAAAGGCCTTGTCAGTTCACACGATGGAAGTATTAGCATAGAAAAACCGGTTGCCGCTCTATCTGGACCTAGTCTACTGCTACGTCTCAGTTCACAGTCTGTTATTTTTCTTTATAATGTCAACTTGGTGCTCTATCTAGGTATCTAATGGCTTTACATCTTTGTTTTTTCTTGGCTGCCAAACGCGATAGCATCCTTTAAAAACAAGTGAACGGTATTAAGTTAATCCTTTACTCTCAGTGATTACCCTGTCTCGCTTTTTAATTTCTGTCACTACCTCCATCCGCCTTCTCGCCTCGCCCTACAATTATTATTATTGAAACTTACACTGCATGAGGTTGTTGCCATGTCGCTGTACTTGAGAATCATATACTTTCGCATTATAGCCGTAACATGCGCGCGAATGGTTCATAAATATTAGCTCTCCCCGGATACCAGCTTAACACGGCTTGCCAAGCATAATGCGACGTTTGTCTCTTTGGCAGTAGAGCGGGCTGGCCTCCTAAAACACTATTGTTGTCATCGTGAATATGAACTTCACCCAGCCATTCTTTGCCTTTGTCTTTGCCAATATTTTGAATTTGTCTAGATATGTTATACAGTTGCATATTACCATTAAAATAATTTATATTCCGTGATGAGATATTTTTGTTGAAATTACGTGTGGCAAGAACATGTCGGTCACGAGTGGCCATGGATCTGCGCCTTGAAGTCATGATTCACGAGTTGGCGCCGGACAATCTCTACGCAAATTATAACGCTTCCTGATAAACAGTGAACATTCTAGCAACTCCTGCGACAGCACTGGTGCCAAGCTGCATGGACTTTCTCCCTCCCCTTGGACTGTATCAGTGATGTGGAGAGGCGGGGATCTGCTGCGTGATCAGCAACTTGACTTCTTACCTGTCTATCGACATACATATGCACAGAAACCTAAAACCATTTTTCCAAGAAAAAAATCTGGAAATATGAATACTAGCATATCTATTTCAAAGATAACTTATCTAAACACTGTATATTCATTGCACATAAATTCATAAATAACGAGCATAAAACATGCCATCAGCACATGCACAGGAGCGAGCAGAAACATCTGAAACTCTTTGGGAATACAATCAATTTTCCATCTCCATTACAACCTCGTCATCAGACACAGGGGCGATGGGGAATACTTCTTGTTGAATAACATACTTTTTTATGGCTATTTGTTATCTGCACTAGAAATGTTGTCTTTGTGTTCCATGCTATCTTATTTTGTGTATATATCTTTTCAAATATTAATGACTATGAAGATATCAGATAGGGTATAAGTGTAATATAATGTAACCTGATTTTTTTTTTTTTTCAAAGGCCAGTTGATATCTTTATTATCATAATTAATCCCCTATGAGTACGTACGAAATGCAGGATTTTTTATTTTTCTTATTAAAATTTTAAATATTAAAGCGGCATGTAAGACTACCATATTAACGGTCGCTGTTGTCTTCAGTGGAGTTAAGTTCAACATAAGTTTGAAACTTACTCAAGCTTTGAATACATCCATCCAGGCCGCAGCTTGAATTTCCTCTTGTTAGTTATCGCTCAGAAACTTGCAACAAATGGACGAAATTTGAAAGACTTAACCGCTAGTTCGAAAACAAAATAT
>NC_061820.1:25243608-25251108 GCF_019202785.1 Penaeus chinensis | reverse complement strand
CCCAGTCAACTACATGATATTAACATGGTGCCAAGTAGTTCGACAAACCCCGCATCGGGGATGGCACGAATATGAATGAATATAATTGCCCTGGACAGGACGGTAAACTGGGCCCAGGGGTTCAAGGATAGTGCCCTATGAACTCCCCGTGCCAGGGTTACGGTGAAGTTGCTAGCAGCAGAGCAGTGGTTTCTCCAGAAGGGCATGTGTGTGTGTGTGTGTGTGTGTGTGTGTGTGTGTGTGTGTGTGTGTGTGTGTGTGTGTGTGTTTGTGCGTGTGTGCGTGTCTGTTTGTGTGTTTGTGTGTGTGTGTATTTGTGTGTGTGTGCGTGTGTGCCCGTAACGTCTCTTTGCATAGGTTTGTGCTTCGAATGCAGCTCCATCCATTCCTCCCTTTCTTCCCCATTTCTGTACCGCCCCTCGTCCATAAAGTAATCGCTGTCGTGTTCAATATTTTGTGAAAGATTCCAATATTCGTAGTTAGAATTTGTGTACACGACATTTGCCCTATATATTGCATATTCGTTGGCGTGTCCATGTTCATATATCAGGGTACCGAAGTTATGAAGACTAGGAAATTCTTTGCATGGGAACAGAGCTTCCCATTACACCATTCAGAGTACAAGGCACGTAAATCCTTTGGACTGAGGAAAGAGGTGACACTGGTGATATTGGCATCATCTTACAACTCGTAATTGTTGAAATTCTTTGTTTCTCATTTTCCCCTTCATTTTCAATTCATAATTTATTTGTGTGGCGATATTCTCCGAGTTTTAAAGTCTAATTTTATTCAAAATGAATTAATTCCGCACTCCATCCGGGAAAATATGATATGACAAATTATAAGCCACATTTTATCTGACATATAATTTTGAAGAGTTTTCCTGCTTTGTATCATGGCATGATACTACTAAATATTAATAGCTTGACTAAAGGTAAGTGATAATATGCTTATGAAATCTAGAGCAATAAAAGCATACATATGAATGGAGATGAAACATAATTTTTTATCTAACTTGATTAAATACAAAGTTTGACTTCAATTCCTATATCTGCTAGGGCGAGAAAGTGAGGGTCAGGGTGAAAAAGGCAGTTGTAAGACGTTGTAAGAACACTAATATTCACGTCTCTCGAGGCTGACCCGAACTTTCATTTAAATAAAGGACCCCAAAATTTCAACTAAATTTTAGATTAATGTTATTATTCATACTCTGCAATGAATAATAAAACTAACCCGCACAACAAGATGGTAAATATCATCACGATAATAGTTCTTCCAGTGACATTTTTTTTTATTAGCACACTTATTATATTCATTTCAGTACAGTATCTATAAATATGATTATTTAGTAAACAATAAAGCTGCGCAACCAAATAATTTCAATCAGGTATGAAAATTTTGTACTCATAAAGGTGTGATAGCCGCATTATCTTCATAACTGTCCAGGTGTATAGTTCATAACACCACTGTATCTGTGGTTAATTTCTATTGTTGTCATTTTATTAGCGGATTTGCAAAAAAGGTTAACCCAACACACCGAAAGAACTAAATGCATATAACACATGATATATACATTTATAAAACACACACACATGTGCATTTTTCCATAATCTAAATATATATATATATATATATATAAATGTGTGTGTGTGTGTGTGTGTGTGTGTGTGTGTGTGTGTGTGTGTGTATGAGTAAACATACTAGTGTGCATAATATTGTAGTATATATGTATATATACATACATATATGTGTGTGTGTGTGTGTGTGTGTGTGTGTGTGTGTGTGTGTGTGTGTGTGTGTGTGCGTGTGTAGCGTCAATGTAAATACGAAGTCTTGTCCTCAAATCAGATCATAGTTTTCGCTTTTATTATTACACAAGTAGTGGCGTTTCTCCGAGGAGTCGCATCGGCATTTGAATAGCTGAGCGAGAAAATATATATTTGCTTGTTTCATCTCGAGCAACCACTAGCTGGGTGATTCCAGGGTGGGTGAATATTGAAAGTCTAAGAACCGACTCCCAATACACGTGCAGTATATCTGATCTCGTGAAAGAAAAATCTTGTTCATTTTGACGAAGTGGGAATTTAATCTCACTCTCTACTTTTATCTGACACATATGCAGTCCATATTTTCCTTGTCTATATAAGTGAATGTCTGTGTAAAGTTTAAGCGTAAGTGTAGATGAAACTAGCATAACTACTGCAAAATCAAAGCTTTGATGTATTATATTGATATATTAATGATTGAAATACTCATTTCCGGGTTTGCAAAAAGCTATCTAAGCACTTGTTTGTTTACCGGAACCTGACTAATTTACCGGAAGAGGAACTATCTAGAAAATAATAAACACATTATCATATATTTGAGGCGCGCTATGATAATGCATATTCATAAATTCAGCTTCCGGTAACAAGCCGTACGGCGAAGAAAACGACCAAATGCAGATGGGATTCATCAAAGTCATCAAAGAGAGGTTGAACAAACGCCATTGCCAACATCGCTTCCAGTTCGCCCGGCAGTATGTGGAAAGCGCACGGGAAGCTCCATTGCTGGATGAGGGATAACAAGTGTAAATATTAACCATTTTTACCAACATAGATATAGATACATTTTCATACATAATAGTGTCATAAATGTCACATTTCATGTTCTGATTCACTATCATTATGTGAAAGTCGAATATTTATGAAACGGCGATGAATGACCACGTGACATGTAATGTGTGGGTGTGGATCTTCATGCATAGCGTTGAACTCGCCGAAACAGAGAGAGGATTCAGTTTAGACAAATGCTTAGAATTGTTAATTAGAAGTAATATTCCTCCCATCAGCACGCAGAAACAGTCATATTCGCGCAGGAAAACTGCCCAATACACACATCAAGGCCAGTTGCGAAGTGGTTCGATAACCAAAACCACAACGAAATCCTTTCGCGGCCTTGCAAAGCACGTGGCTCAAACCCGATGAAAAATGGTTAAGCGAATATTGTCAATGTTTGGGCAACGGCTATTGAAGCTCCCAACAGCTAATAGATCATGCTAAGAGGGGATGGGAAGTGTCGCAGAGACCGAGACCGCACATAAACGTCACCTCTGTCCCGGGATCAGACAAGGTTTTCAATAACGATAGATTGTTCCTTCCATATGTCTTTTCTACAACCGTGTATGCATATATATATATATATATATATATATATATATATATATATATATATATAAATGCATATGTATATACACATATATATACATATATATATATATATTGTTGATAACTACTATACATGCTATGGTATTTTGCCCTACTACGATTTTGCGTTCAGTTAATGTTCTGAAATTATTTTAACATTACATATTTTCCATTTATTGAATCAGTCTTTGGGTCTGACGAAAAGAAAACACTCGTCGTTTTATTAATTCAAAAACATATATATGATATATACAATTTTTAATTCTGTGGCAAAAAAAAAAAAAATGCATTGACAAACAGAAGGATATTAGAGATTGAATAAATGACAAATAAATGTAGACAGTGAGATGAACTGTCCATTTCATCAGAATTAACATAAACAAAAATTCAATATATTTAAGATACATGTATTAGGAGTAAGGTTTTTAAATTTGTTTTACACTCTTTTAGGAACCACCCAGCCAGTAGTTGCCCAAGTCTAAACGAGCAAACATGTATTTTCTCGCTCAGCTGTATGAATGCGGATGCTTCTCCTCATGGAAACGCCAAGACTTAGGGAATAAATAACTGTGAAAACTGTGATACGACTTTAAAACAAAATAAAAGCCATACGGATTAACAGAAGCGAATCTTACCTGTTACTCATCAAGTATTGACTTCGTATTTCCAAAGACGCTGCACACGCACGCACGCACGCACGTACGCACACACACACACACACACACACACACACACACACACACACACACACACACACACACACACACACACACACACACACACACACAAACAGCATCTTTATATTCATTGTAGCTCTACTGCGGGTTTGCATTTACAAAGGTATTAGCAATTTTGCAAATATTTTTATTTGATTTAGCTGCCATACATATATGTTTAAAAAATGAGGCGTTTCCATGTTTCAAGAAATATACAGCTATAATGGAAAATTGTTGTGCTGAAAGAAAGGGGAAATGCTACCTCATCTCCATTGGTGTTCCCATTTCGATAAACAATTCCAAGATATAGCAGTTTAAAAATGCAGTTCATAAAATAACTATTTATGATATGTTTACATGGTAGAGGTTGCCAGATTTACAAAAGTGCGAGCCAACAAGTGTACTAAAATATAATTCCGGAACTGGACCTACGTCTCGGTAAATGTGAAGCGAGAAGGCTTCAGCTGACATAGCTCGCTCTGTTACAGACGGCGCCTTCTCCCGACTAGCGACTTGGCCGACAAGCCATTCAAATCGCTCGTCGTACGCCCTTCCAACCTTCCTCTGCCAAGTCAGACGATCTCCCGCGTTGTACTTGTAGCTAAGAGTCGGGATCCTTGTAGACAACATATAGTCTATTTCTATTTCTAAACCACTTCAGTCGAGGTAATAACATGAGGTTAGTGTTCATCTCTGAATGACCGGTTTCCTTCCTGCACAGGTCGCGGGCTCTACCCCAGTGTAATATCCTACGGTAATGTTTTGGATTGCTTTCTGACTGACTTTGTGGTGATTTTCCTCGCGGCGGAATCGTGCGTTTGTCCTAATACTTCTCATCGTATTCCTAGAAAACGAAGCACTTGTTTTGCTTGATGTGGTCTAGCTGCTTGACCCTCCTCATTACTGTATCATTTTCTGTTGCTACTGCCCCGACTTCAACTCCCTTTTTGCATACATTTGTTTGTTTGTTTGTTTGTTTGTTTTCAAGCAGATTGGTAACAATGCCTCCTTGTAAAGAGCGTAAAGGCGTACCTTGTCCCTTGGGTTAGTGTGGTCGTTCATTCACAGTCGGCGAACGAGCCTCCCTCGCGACTGCAACATGATTTATGATAGAGAGGGGGGAGGAGAGAGAGAGGGGAGAAATATATATATATATATATATATATATATATATATATATACATATATATATATATATACCATAGCCATAGTGAGTCTTTTTCTGAAATGTAAACTCCTCAAACTAACAAACAAAGAAAATTACCCCATTACTCTTCTAACACTCATGACGCAATAGATCGTGCAATAAAAACATTTTCGCATGCGTACATGTTATCCTAAAAAAGAAAAAGAAAAAAATCCTGGATAAACAAATTCATCAACAGCCCAACTGACCATGCACATATATATAACAATCTTTTTATTTAGCTGAGCTAATTTGCTCTTGACTACATCATTTTCGAAAATGGATCGCTCTTCTCTCACGCTAACATCATAACTAAAATTTAACAAAATTAAATAATGGAACGAGACAAAACATGTCATGCTGTTAATTTGGTTACAGCGTGACAGTGCACCGCATCACTCTTCATATCAGTCAGCCAAACACGTCCGACGATGTAATGAAAAACCAAATGTATTCGAGCATTATTTGTGTCGCCATGGTCGTTGCACCCAGTTGGAAGGGGTTGTCGAAGGGGAAGAGGGAGAGAGGGATACATATAGAGATGGAGATTGATAGAGAGAGAGCGAGAGAGAGAGAGGGAAGCGGTAGGGAGATTACTTTTATGGAAGTGAGTACGTATTGTTTTGGCTGATCTATAACTGAATATATATATGTGTGTGTGTGTGTGTGTGTGTAAGAGTGTGTGTGTGTGTGTGTGTGTGTGTGTGTGTGTGTGTGTGTGTGTGTGTGTGTGTGTGTGTGCGTGCGTGCGTGTGTGCGTACGTGTAAGTGTAAGTGTGTGTGTGCGTGTGTGTGTGAGTGTGTGTGTACGTGTGTTTGTGTGTGTGTACGTGTGGTTGTGTGTGTACGTGTGTGTGTGTGTGTGTGTGTGTGTGTGTGTGTGTGTGTGTGTGTGTGTGTGTGAGTGTGTGTGTGTGTGACTGTATATATATAATAATATATAAAATATTTATCTATATATAATACATCTATATATATAATATGTATATAGTATATATATACATATATATCTGTTTGTGTATATACATATATATATAGTATATGTATTTATATATATATATATAAATGTTTGTGTATATATACATACATATATATATAGTGTTTATATATATATATATATATATGTGTGTGTGTGTGTGTGTGTGTGTGTGTGTGTGTGTGTGTTTATTTATATGAATAAATAAATAAATAAATATATACATATACATATACATATACATATACATATACATACATATATACATATGTATGTATATATATGTATATATGTATATATATACACATATGTTTGTGTTTGTTTGTGTGTGTGTGTGTGTATACATTATATATAAATATATTTTCATATATATATATATATATATATATACGTATTTATATACATGCATATATACACATACAGATACGAGTATATACATACATACACATATATGTGCATACACACACACACAGACACATAAGTGTGTGTGTGCTTTCATGCACATCGCCCGCGTGACCACACGGGCTTGCTTAAGGTTGGTAAATCTAGCCTAGATACGGTAGTATCTAGGCTAGATTACCTAAACAACTACTCCCCTGTGGAAGGATCTTTGGTCAGTTACCCCAGTATAAAGACCCAACCAACTACATGACGTCAACATGGCGCCAAGTAGTTTGTCACTGCATCTGTGATCGCACGTAATAAAAAAAAAAAAAAAAAAGTATATATATACATACATCCATATATATATGTGTGTATATATATATATATATATATATATATACACACACACACATGCACAATATATATGTATATATGTATATATACATTATATATATAATATATATATATATATATAGTATATATATATATATATGTATATTTTTGTGTTTGTATACATGTATATATATGCATATATATGTATATATGTACATATACATATATATGCTTATATATTTACATACACACATATATTAATATATATATATATATATAGAGAGAGAGAGAGAGAGAGAGAGAGAGAGAGAGAGAGAGAGAAAGAAATGAAATTGAATCATGACATTTTTTGTCTTTGTGTACACATTACTGCTTGTGTATGCGTTTATGTATATATACATATTTATATATATATATATATATATACATACATACATACATACATACATATATATATACATATATATACAAGTATTTGACTGCCGGGATGGGCCAGTGCTTAAAGTACTGAATTCCGTCCCTTGTGGTCCCGAGCTCGATTCCCCGCCGCGGCAGTGGCAAAATATCGCTTTGAGAGGTCAAACGCAGAAGTTATAGCGTGCTGACAGGGCATTCAATCAGGCAAGGTTGGCATTGCCAAATACCCTCTCGATAATGAACTGAGGGAGGACTAAGCCTGCAGTGGTAAGAATGGCTGTTGAACAAAATAAGAACAAAACA
>NC_061820.1:25226108-25228608 GCF_019202785.1 Penaeus chinensis | reverse complement strand
GGGCCGAGGCTCCTCCCCGCTGTAAATTGCAATTCCCTCGAGCCATAACCCGAGATGAACGCTGGCCTTTATCACGGGACGCAGCCTCTTCGCCGAGATCGAGTCCTTATCGCTCCCGAGAGGGGACGACGCGCGGGAGCTACGTCACACAGCCCGTGCTTTACGGTACGGCCGCCTGGAGTTACGTCACGGTACGTGTCTAGCGATAGGGTTCACTGGAAGCTCCGTTATGGCGCGTAGTTAGCGTTACGCCCGTCCAGAGCTGCGTCACGGTATATATGTAGCGTTACGGTTCACTGGAGGCACCGTCACGGGGCGTGGTTTGTGTTAGGACCATCCAGAGCTACGCCACGGGGCCATGTTTTACTCAACAGCTCTCTGAAGCTACGTCACGACGCGTGTTTTACGTCACGGCTCTCTCCCGCAGCGATACGAATGGGGGAACTCGGCGGGGAGAAGTTTTCATAACAAACTACGACACTGAGCTACAATATTCCTTACGGTGACACTCGACCTGGGTTTCCAACGCCTCCGGTTATAAGTCTTCAGGAGATTAACATTCTGGATTCCTACCAGTTTTCAAGACGGGCCAACTCGTATATTGTTCTGCATTTGCATATGCTTCTGCATATAATTACCAAACAGATTAAAAGGAAATTCTGTGCTTCTTACTTTATTTTGCCAGAGCACAGTTAAAAAAAAAAATACCACATTAGTTTCTAAGCATACGTATATACAGGCTGAAGTCTGCTTTATCTTTATTATACTAATCTCGATAATTACACCTTTATTTTTAGTATCGTTGTCATTTTATCCCCATTATTACTACTTCTTGGGTCGATCATTTGTGTATTATTAAAGAGCAATATCCTCAAAATCATACTTTCCTTTTATGGTATGTTAATTAAAACCTAGTTTTCAATACGTAAATATGTTGTAGGTAATTCATTAGAACAGAATAACATTTTAAAGTAACATTCAAACGTTCGATTACACGTATCGCAGAAATTAGTGTTCCTCTAACACCTACGAATATCCATTTTCTTTTGACAGTATAAATAAACTTCCCAGGACAGACCAAGATGCAAGGGACGATGGGGTAAATTATCAGCTTGTTCTGCACCACAGTCCTTCCTGAGACTATTATAATCCATTTCCTCCCCACATTGCTTTCCACCGTGGAACATTTTATATGCTGCGTATATTATGTACTTTCTAGAAATGGAAAATGTCTTTCTTCTGAAACTTGCAATTTCTTTTTTTTTTTTTTTTTGTGCTTTACTTAGTAGTCTGAACTAAATATAATGTCATGTATATCATTTTGTCTTGTTTATTCAATTTCACAGCCGTTTATTTCCATCTGACCTCCCTTGGAGTACATTGTTGCTGTATCGCGTCGGAGTCATGCAATCAGGAAACTGATGTCAAGGTTATTTTTCACTTGATTTAATGCGAATTGTGTGTAAAATAATATGTAATGGAATGAACTGACTGTTAATTCATCAACCAAACAACAGCTAAATATATTCATCATTCAATTGCACAGAATTGCGGTCTTGATAAAATTACAGAAAAAAAACACTGCATGCAATATAGTTAACGTTTTGATTAGGAACTAAAATCTTTTCGTTTGGCAGTATCAGGGGAAATCCATAATATATACAAAACTCACCGAACACACGAAAAGGACGATATTGTTATTGAACATGGATACATTCCCGTAGACTTATACTCAGGAACTGATCTATTTAATTAAGGTTGTAAAACACAAACCATGCAAGTCGCGATGTCCTTCCGTGCCACCATGCACCATTGCCGAGGAAGGTGTCAAGGCCAGGCAGAATTCACGAGGGTGGGAAGCATATTCCAAAATGGATTTCTAAGGAATGCGTGCTCGGCGGTGGCCATGCACTTCGCAATCTGTATCTTTAATGTGACATTCCATTTTGCAGGAAAACTCCTACAACGATGCTCGTGCTTTAAACTTTGCATGGAGTATATCATCTTGGACTTTTGTGATGAAAAATAACGAAAACTTCCATCTATGGTTAAACTGATACAGATGTTCAGTATTTATCTTTGTGTATGTTTTGTCTATGTGTGTGTGTGTGTGTGTATACATTATTTATACATAGATACATACATACATATATATATATGTGTGTGTGTGTATATATATATATATATATATATATATATATATATATATATATACATATTTATATATATATACGTAAATATATACACACACTCACACACATATATATATATATATATATATATATATATATATATATATACATATATATATATATATATATATATATATATATATATATATACGGATATATATATACACACACATATATATACATATATATATATATATATATATATATATATATACACACACACATATGTATATACATACATATATATACATATGTACATACACACACACACACACACACACACACACACACACATACACACACACACA
>NC_061820.1:25211108-25216108 GCF_019202785.1 Penaeus chinensis | reverse complement strand
CTTCAGCCGGAGCTATCGTTTCAAACCCTGAGGGACCTTTTCAAAGAAATTGGCGGCGAGGCTGCACGATGGTTAGGGTCGTGTCCTTCTGCCGTTGTCCATTGAGTCGATATGGCACATTCAGCGGAAAGGAAGTATGTTTGTTTGTGAATTTTACTAGATTATTGATCTAGATTCGGATTCAGTTGGATTGGTCAATGTGCTTGTAGGCGGTGGCAACTCGGCATGACAATCTCTCCTTTTATCCGAGATCTAGGACAGAAATATCCGGCAATATGCTTTCTATATGCAGTTTGATGTTTCGCTATCTTTTGCTTTAGGCTCAAGGCGAGGCGTGAAGGAGAGAATAAAGGCAACGAGAGAATAAAGGGAAGGATAAAATAAGGGAAAGGGGGAGAGTAAAAGGAACGAACGAATAAAAAAATCCCGGCGAGTATATACAACTCCGGCGTGAGACAGCGGCCTGAGAGGGGAGCGAGGCTGGGCGGAAATCAAAGACAAACTGGAATTGAGGGCAGGGGAGCAATAGGCGAATATTTTCATAATTCCTTTTCCCGCCGAGAACAATAAGGGACTGGAGTGTGCGCCGGGGTCTGAGAACTATTACGTATACTGTGCCAATTCACAATTTTTTTGTCTTTCTTTTTTTCTTTGATGCACCGATAAGGTTATCATAGACTCCTGGTCTGGTAGTCTGTCTGTGAAATAAGTAGACAGGTGTAGCAACATGAAGCACACAGAAAGACACATCGCACACACATGCAAACAGGAATCAGAACAAGGCTTTAGAATTCCACTATATCGGACAGCAAAATATCTCTCCGACCACGATGCACACACATGTACAAACGAAGAGACTTCATTTATCTGTTTGCCTTCGTATTTGATTGGCTTATACTAAACCATATTTCTGTATATTTAAATGATAATGTAGTAAGTCAAGAGGGATTAAGGTAGTCAATATGCCTAAGGATATAGTGCATAAAAGACGTCACTTTTATCATGGAGACGATCGTTCTCAAAATCTGATAAATTAACGCATATTTTTGTTTAGGCAGTATCTCTTTATAAAACGTAACTCGCATAATCTTATGCTCACTGGTAAATGTACGTTGCTCTACGCCAGCAATTAAATAAATACATATTCCCAACATGTTGTTGATGGAATTCTACCTGTGTGTACAATATCTTCGCAATTATCCGTACGACTATTGCCACTACCAGCACTGTTGATGCCGTTGTTGTTGATTCTACTACTACCACTTTGTTATTATTATTATCATTACTACTTCTACTACTACTACTACTACCGATACTACTATTACTGCTGCTGCTGCTGCTGCTGCTGCTACTCCTACTGCTACTACTATTACTACTACTACTACTACTATTATTGTTATTATCATAATTACGACCACTTCCATCACTGTTACTATTACGACTATCATAACTACCAACACTATTACTACTATTATTACTACTACTACTTTTACTACCACTACTGTTAATATGAATATTATTACAATTATTTTATCAATTTCAAAAATGTTCAGAACAAAGGATTTCTTCAGGCTCTTTTCTTGGAAAGCTTGGCATTGTAACTTTTAGCTGCTTCATAATCAGCAGAAACTTTTCAGAGATTTTACCCCACGAAGCTTCACGGTGCGGGTGTCGTTTTATGAGAACTCGATTTCCGATTCTCAGACAAGAGACTGTGCGCACACACACACACACACACACACACACACACACACACACACACACACACACATACACACACACACACACACAAGCACGTACACACGCAGAGAGAGAGAGAGAGGGAGGGGGATAGAGAGAGGAGAGAAAGAGAGAGAGGAGAGAAAGAGAGATAATAGAGTGAGAGAGGGAGAGGGAGAGAGAGAGAGAGAGAGAGAGAGAGAGAGAGAGAGAGAGAGAGACAGAGACAGAGAGAGAGAGAGAGAGAGAGAGAGAGAGAGAGAGAGAGAGAGAGAGAGAGAGAGAGAGGGTGAAGGGGGGGGAGGAAGAGAGTGAGAGAGAGAGAGAGAAAGAGAGATGAGAGAAAGAGAGATGATACAGTGAGAGAGACAGCTATAAACAGAGAGGGAGAGAGAGAGCGCTAATGACAGAGAAAGAAAGGGAAATAGAGAGACAGAACAGATACAGAAAGTTATAGACAAAGACAGAGAAAGAGCGAAAGAGAGAGAGGCAAAAAGACAGAGTAAGAATAGTAGCAAAAATCTCTTTGCTTTATCCCTCGCGAGACAAAAGCATCTCCATGAGGCCGCTCATTTCAAACGGCTCTTGACCTTGCATACTGGCCAGCCTTTAATACCAAATACAGGGAGCAACAACGTATCTAAGTTACTTTTGAGATGAATAAACGTATCGAAAGGTTCACAAATGCAAGAATACCTATTGATCCACAAGGAGGAAAAAAATATTAAATTATCCTGAGCTTACGGTTCACTTATCTAGAAAATCCCTGCAGAAGCAATCTACCCTTATTCAACCACGTTTTGCAAATTTGCCGTGTTATCTTCTTATTAGTTGCATTCTATACACGGAGCAAATTAAAGATACCTTAATTCATTATTACTGTTACTATTGTTACTATTGGTGTTATCATAATTATCGTCATTCTTTTAATACTAATAATTATTACTAATTATTTCATTACTACCGTCATTAATACTAGAATATACATTTTGTTATGATTATCATTATCACTACCATGGTTCTCTTCTGCAAGAATGATTTTATTGCCCAATGGGCAGGACTTTTCGAAGAATGTAAGCCGTACAAAAGGGCAATTTTTTGTACTTGTTGCGTTCTTACTCCGCATGGAAGCTCGTCAAGATGTTTTCGAAGCCCGACCTTCACAGCTCCAAGAGCTCCTGGAATCGCTCTGGATTTCGTCTTCCACGCGCGAGCGATCTTGATCTCAAGGTCCTTGTACTTTGTAGCTTTTCAATTTTCTCGAGAGATCTTGGCAGCCGACAAGTTCTTTTTTTTTTTTTTTTTGTAAAAGATGATATCCGGTCGGATATCTGTGTAACTGTTCTTTCAGTTTGAAGTGGCATGTACATATATCATAACGATGTCCTCCGTCTCTACGGCTTTATCTGGCTGATTATTATTATCATAATTATTACCATTTTCGTCACCATAATCATCATCGCCAACGTTATCGTTGTCGTTATCGTTATCGTTATTGTTATCATTATCATTATCATTATCATTATCATTATCATTATGGTTATCGTTATCATTATCGTTATCGTTATCATTATCATTATCATTATCATTATCATTATCATTATCATTATCATTATGGTTATCGTTATCGTTATCATTATCATTATCATTATCATAATCATTATCATCCTTATCTTTATCGTTATCGTTATCCTTAGCATCATCAATATCACTAGCATTATCACTGTAACTATCATTATCACCATCATTATCATTATCATTATCATTGTTGTTGTTGTTGTTGCTGCTGCTGCTGTTATTGTTGTAGAGATTATTTAGAAATAAATACTTTACGATTTTGATGACAATTTAGCTTGTAAGTTTTGTGTCATTCTACCAAAGTTTCGATCCTGATTTATTTGTCGCCATTTCGGGAAATAATGATCGGGAAATAATTTAGAAATCAATGGGTTTGGAATGTGGATGATTTTTGCCGTCACCTTCTTTATCGAAACTCTTTGCAGTGAAGATGTTCATTTATATATTACATCAAAGTAACATTTTCTATAAAGGGAAATTTGTGTATTGATATTTTTACTTTGAATTTAATGTTTGAAATATGGTCTTTGCTGTTCTGTTCTTGCTTCCCAGATTTGAACATTCATATTCTATTAACAGTTTTTTTTTTTTATGTTCTTGTAGGTGTCTGCATAAGCATGGGTATTTTGTTTGAAATATAATATATTTGTTACATACATTTAAATGATTTCTCAGATCAGTTCAATAACATTTTGTTTATACATATACACATATATATATATATATATATATATATATATATATATATATATGTGTGTGTGTGTGTGTGTGTATGTATGTATGTGTGTGTGTGTGTGTGTGTGTGTGTGTGTGTGTGTGTGTGTGTGTGTGTGTGTGTGTGTGTCTGTGTGTGTGTGTGTGTATGTATGTATGTATGTATGTACGTATATATATATATATATATATATATATATATATAATTTCTTGCTGGTGTAGAGCATGATGTATTTTTGAGACACTACATTTATAGATAATCTCCAGATAATATTAAAATTTATAAACACAGTGTAAGAAAGGTTAATTTTTTTAATACATAAGATTCAATTCAAACCTTTGGTGCAGTTTTTGAGAAGTATACAATAATACGGACTTCTGTGAGGAATAAAGTTAAAAGCTTTAAAATTATGAGAGCCTTTAAGTGAATCTAATACCTTGTTGAATCTTTCTGCACACACACACATACACATATTAGTGTCTGTGAGTGTATGTGTGTGTGTGTGTGCGTGCGTGCGTGCGTGCGTGCGTGCGTGCGTGTGTGCGTGTGTGTGTGTGTGTGTGTGTGTGTGTGTGTGTGTGTGTGTGAGCATATAATATATATATATTTATATATATATATATATATGTATATATAATTGTGTATGTATACACTAAGAGGTTTGCTTCGCCAAGATTTATTTAATCTGTTCTTGCTGTATATACTTTGTAATTTCGCCTTGTGTTTGTTTCGTTGAGCCCGGTCTTTCTGTGCTGGAGGATCAGCTCGTGGGGCAGGTGGTCAGCCTCGAGTTGATGTTGCAGCGTCCGAATTGGGTCCACAAGGAACGCCCAAGTAATATCAAGGACCGGATGACCTACGGATTCAACTGGCTCGGAGCTGAAAGTGGCAATGCTTGCTCATCCAAGCAGTCCGTCGGGAGACAACGTTTATTCTTTACATTCTGTATCTAACTCATGACGTGAGAAGGATGAAGTGTTAATTGCGA
>NC_061820.1:25193608-25206108 GCF_019202785.1 Penaeus chinensis | reverse complement strand
AGTATTTGCAAATTCAGATCTTTCGTTTATACAACATTACTCAACTTATTTATTTTCTTGTATTTGTTTAATGTCTATCTTGGAACCAATGCAATGCATCACACAACAATTATCAATCAAAAGTAAAACAATCTCTCCCATTCATCTTCTGGATCCAATTACAACTGCAGTGTCCGTCTCTCATCGCCAGCTTCCCTTTCCGACCCCCCTTCCTGAAGCTTTTCCCCTTCTCGCAGCATGGGAAGGCGGGTTGCGTACTCGCCTGTGTGTTTTGGTTGGGTTTCAACTTCCTCGACAACAGTTCCTCGTCTTGTGCAAATATGTTCTGCCTTTCTCCGCATTCCGATGTTTGCAGTGCGGAGGGAGGCAGCCGGGAAGGGAAGGACCTGAGAAATCTGAGGGAATTAAAGCACTGTTAATGGCGGAGGAACGATATCATCCGCGGTCGGAAGCGATTTTTTTCCTCGTAATTGTGACTCCGTTTGTTAATATATCCGGATTCATTACCACAACATCTAAAAATGTATAGGGAGAATATACTAGCCTAAAAGTGGTTTAATTTCATCCTCTCTAAATTTTATCTTTGCCCCTTTTGAAATTTCCAAGAAGCCTTCAACAAAGATATATTTCACCCTGAAATATTGCCTTGTTTACCATCTTCTCCTCCCTGTTCCTTGCCACTTTGAATTCTGTTCGTCACATTTACCTTTAGCTGACCCGATTTCAAACGACTTGTATTCAAGACCTGCATTTAACTTCATATCGCCTTTATCTTCATATCATTTTATAAATCTCTCGCTTTCTGTCTTTCTTTTCTTCTCTTCTCTTCTCTCTTCCCCACACTTTTTTCTTCTCGTTGTTTTGTTTTTTCCACTTCTCTTTCTTTTTTTCTGATCTTTCTTCTCTTTCTCTCTTCCTCTCCCTCTCCCTCTCTTTTTTCTCTCCTTCCTTTCCTCCCTTCCTTCCGTGCCTCCCTAATCTCTTTCTGTTTCCCTTTCCCTCAATCCCTCCTTCAGCCTCACATTCTCTCTCCCTAACCCTCACCCTCTCCCTCACCCTCACCCTCACCCTCTCCCTCTCCCTCACCCTCACCCTCACCCTCACCCTCACCCTCACCCTCTCTCTCTCTTCCTCTCCCTCTCTCCTCTCTCCTCTCTCCTTCTCCTCTCTCTCTCTCTCTCTCTCCTCTCCTCTCCTCTCTCTCTCTCTCTCTCTCTCCTCTCTCTCTCTCTCTCTCTCTCTCTCTCTTACCCTCTCTCCTTCTTAGACTAACTCAGACATCTTGTCTTTGCGGTCCGCTGGGAAATAAACCCAGGCAGTCTTTGCTCACAGCTTAATGATGAAATAGTTTCAAGTGCTTTTGCAGATTGTTCCATTTCTCAAGGGAGCACCAGTAGTTTCTTCTCCCTTTCTTTGAGACATGTATGAATAAATGATCGTGTAAAAACTCAATTCAGTATGTATAGCCTACAATGTCTGCCCGGAGTTTAGGACCGGTGCTTTTATGGAGACGACCCACACGAACTACACGTAGGAACACAATCCTTCTGAGCAAGTCGAGGCTTTGAACTGAGTGTTTCACGTTTTTTTTTTTTTTTTTTTTTTTTTTTTTTGAATGATTTTGCTATATATAGTGATAGACAGTATTTATACGGTTGGATGATTAAAGACATGCGGCATTCCTAAGTTTGAGAGTTTGAAAAAGTATAAAAATCACAGTAGGCCATAGCTAAAGAAATTACGAATGGAAATTGCCCGTTTATCTGACTTACATAATCATTTGCTGAGACAAAGGTTTAGAAAATCAGTTTTGTATTTTTGGTATCATTGTTGTTGCTGTTATTACCCTCTACTTTATTAACCGTTTCTATGTGTGAATTTATATAACACAAATTAAGAGCATAACTGTGTCCAATGTTTCACAAACAGATGCATCTATACACCTCGTAATGCATAGAGCAGTTGAATGAATAATATATATATTATTATCATTATTACTATTATTATTAATATTATTATTATTATTATTATTATTATTATTATTATATTTCTTATTGTAGCGGGGCGTAGACCAAGTAGATTTTTATGTGTCTGGTTGAGTTCGGGCTCGACCGAGAATATGAATAAAATTATTCAGGAAAAAATCGTGTGCAGTGAACAGATGTAAGGGTCCAGGCCTACGTCACGCTGCCACCACCCGATTAGTGGTTCGGGAACCGTGCGTGTTGTGTATGGGGATGTGAATGTTGTATGAGAAGGGGTGGAAGGAAAATACAGAATATGTGTGCTGAATGTTGGATGTGTAAGTGTGTAAATGTGAAAAGGGAGATAGCGTAGGCTGAGCGTCTGCGTGGACGTGTATGGAAGAAAAATGCAAGATCATAGAATTCTTCCTCTTCCTTTCGGGCTGAGCATCCACCTGCTGGCAGTGGGAACCCAGGTGTAGCAAAGTTATAATCTATTCTAGGATATCAGCTTAATATATATCAGATTTGTCTAGCCTTTTTACAGCCTTTCAGGGTTGCGAGATAGAGTAACCAGCAATGTGCTGTTTAGGAGACCCAAGTCCAAGAACGTTAAGCATTCAGCTTTAGTCAAAACCAGAACTTAACACAGATGTCGTTTGTTTTCCTGACTGGGACTGAGTGAAAGTTCTATGACGGTATGATGTTTATTTAAAAGGTTACACTCATTAGGGAGGTCTACAAAAGATTCAGTCATGAGAAATTGATAGTTGCGTACATCACCAATTTAATCACAGCGGGGGTGATGTACGTGGAAATCAACACCAGATGTTAAAAAAAAAAAATAACTCACGAACATTTACCCCTAAGTTGGCGTCCCAACTCCGTATGTATTTTTAAACAGAGTATTAGCACGAAAAGAAATACACTGAAACCTAATTTAAACGAGTTAATCTCCAACCCAGAATGGAGATTAACATAAAAAGAATAGTGCGGAGGAACTCTGAATAAAAACACCTGTGTAACGACAGGAAAACGTGTTGTAAGAAATTTACTTAGCGTCGGAAGCCAAATAAAAAAATAAACACCACAAGGGCATAGATCACGAAGACTGCCTGAACACCCACAAGGTCAGGCAGGAATCGACCAGGGCAAAGTAAAACAAATAAACAAAACGGCAAAGACAAGATAAAACGGCCCTTACAATACGGGCGAGAATGTGGAAGATCTTTCTCCCAGGAGGTACGGATCCTCAAGCTGAGGAGAAAGGAAAAAGAAACAAAGAAACAACCAATCATAAAAAACAACAACAAAAAACTAAGTAATAACTCAGCTTAAATTAGGAAATGGCACACTGGAGGTACGGATCCTCAAGCAGTGTCCCTTCTATGTGAGTGGTCTGACCCTTTGTGCGATCAAAGGGCTGCTTTGGGTTTTCGTGGAAGAGAGTGCACGCTGCAAATAGTAATGCAGCATGACACACGCCAAAGTCTAACAGAGACCTGGTTTCTTCTACACACAACCATAAGAATACTTATCTTGTGAAAACAAATCACGGATTCGTTAATCCTGGCGTGAAGCGAGGTATATCCACAGCAAGGTAAATCCAAAACGAAGTAAATCCAAAGCGAGCACAATCCCGAGAGCGGAACCACTGTCCAGCATAGAAGTCAGGACCGAACTGTCTTCCCCATAAGCATGGCGCGAAAAGAAGAAGATAAGCAAAGCTTCGGAAGACCAACCCGATAGTTCGGTGGTCCAAACAACCCAAAGGATCCGAACTACCATGAAAAGAGAGAGGGGGAGAAAAACAAACACCCAAAATATGTAACAACCATTACTCTCTTCAGGGGTTATATTGACACTTTGGAAGCGTCGCCAAAGAGATAGAATAAAAAACAAATAATAATAAAGGAAAGAATACATAGGAGAACTGGTAATGTACAATTTGCGTGAAAATTGTGCATTTCGGGCTGTAACTCTCTACGGTATTGGACTTAGAATATTAATAAATCTCTATTTTTTTTCTCGGAGACTTCAACGCCATCCAAGTAACGAGACTTGGTTGAAAATGCGTTCTTTGGTTATTTTTATAACCATGTTAACAATAGTTTTTAACACTGTCTTTGGCGGCTCGTATGGCTTTGGTCACGGATTATGAAGTCGCACTAGAGTCACGTGGGCGAGACGCAAATGGCGGTCGAAGCACCAGCCTCGTGCGGGTGCACAGCGAGTGCGCCATACGAGCCGCCAAAGACAGTGTTAAGAACTAATGTGAATATGGTTATAAAAATAACCAAAGAACGTATTTTCAACCAAGTCTCGTTACTTGGATGGCGTTGAAGTCTCCGAGAAAGAAAAAAATATATTTATTTATTTTCTAAATCCAATACCGTAGAGAGTTGCAGCCCGAAATGCACAATTTTCACGCAAATTGTACATTACCAGTTTTCCTATGTATTATTTCCTTTATTATTATTTTTTTAATATTCTATCTCTTTGGCGACGCTTCCAAAGTGTCAATATAACCCCTGAAGAGAGTAGTGGTTGTTACATACTTTGGCTGTTTGTTTTTCTCCCCCTCTCTCTTTTCATGGTGGTTCGGGTCCTTTGGGTTGTTTGGACTACCGAACTATCGGGTTGGTCTTCCGAAGCTTTGCCTATCTTTTTCTTTTCGCGCCATGCTTATGGGGAAGACAGTTCGGTCCTGACTTCTATGCTGGACAGTGGTTCCGCTCTCGGTATTGTGCTCGCTTTGGATTTACTTCGTTTCGCGCCAGGGTTGACGAATCCGTGTTTTTGCAAGCTAAGTATTTTAATGGTTGTGTGTAGAAGACACCTGGTCTCTGTTGGACTTTGGCGTGTGTCATACTGCATTACTATTTGCAGCGTGCACTCTCTTCCACGAAAATCCAAAGCAGCACTTTGATTTCACAAAGGGTCAGAGCATAAAAAGGACCACTCACTTAGAAGGGACACTACTTGAGGATCCGTACCTCCAGTGTGCCATTTCCTATTTTTAAGCTAAGTTATTACTTAGTTGTTGTTTTTTTTTGTCGTTGTTTTTACGATTGGTTGTTTCTTGGTTTCTTTTTTTTTTCTCCTCAACGTGAGGATCCGTACCTCCTGGGAGAAAGATCTTCCACATTCTCGCCCGTATTTTAAGGGCCGTTTTAGCTTGTCTTTGCCGTTCTTTTGTTTATTTGTTTTACTTTGCCTTGGTCGATTCCTGCCTGACCTTGTGGGTGTTCAGGCAGTCTTCGTGATCTATGCCCTTGTGGTGTTTATTTTTTTTTTTTTTTTTTTTTTTTGGCTTCCGACGCTAAATTGTTTCTTACACCTCATTTTACTTTCGTTACACAAGTGTTTTTATTCAGAGTTCCTCAGCACTATTCTTTTTATGTTAATCTCCATTCAGGGTTGGAGATTAACTTGTTTAAATTAGGGTTAGTGTATTTCTTTTCGTGCTAATACTCTGCTTAAAAATACTTACCGAGTTGGGACGCCAACTTAGGGGTAAATGTTCGTGAGTGTAACCTGTTCAATAAATATCATACCGTCATAGAACTTTCACTCAGTCCCAGTCAGGAAAACAAATGACATCGGTGCAAAGTTCTGGTTTTGACTAAAGCTGAATGCTTAAAGATCTTGGGCTTGGGTCTCGTAAACAGCACATTGCTGGTTATTCTATCTCGCAACCCTGAAAGGCTGTAAAAAGGCTAGACAAATCTGATATATATTAAGCTGATATCCTAGAATAGATCATAACTTTGCTACACCTGGGTTACCACTGCCAGCAGGTGGATGCTCAACCCGAAGGGAAGAGGAAGAATTCTATGATCTTGCATTTTTCTTCCATACACGTCCACGCAGACGCTCAGCCAACGCTATCTCCCTTTTCACATTTACACACTTACACATCCAACATTCAGCACACATATTCTGTATTTTCCTTACACCCCTTCTCATACAACATTCACACCCCCATACACAACACACACGGTGACGTAGGCCTGAAACCTTACATCTGTTCACTGCAGACGATCTTTTCCTGAATATTTTTATTCATATTCTCGGTCGAGCCCGAACTCAGCATGACACATAAAAATCTACTTGGTCTACGCCCCGCTACAACTATCATTACAATCATTATCATTATTTTGATTATTTTTTTAACAGTTCATGACTTTTATTGGAATTATTGTTACTATTAATAAAGCAATAATAAGGATTATCATTACTATTTGTATAACCCTTATTATGCTTATTACTGTTATCACTGTATAATTATTTATATTATTATTATTATTATTACTATTATTATTGTTGTTGTTGTTGCTATTTTTTTCTTTATTATTATTACTATTATTGTCATTGTTATTTTTAGTAGTAGTAGTAGTATCATTATTATTATCATTATTATAATTATCATCATCATTAGTATTATCATAATAATAATTATTATTATTATTATTATTATTACTGTTATTATTATTATTGTTATTATTATTATTATTATTATTATTAATATTATTATTACCATTATTATCATTACTATTACTATTTCTGCTATTAATATTGTTACTACTAATGTTATCATGACTACTACTATTGTTATTATTTCTATTGTAGTTCATGTTCTGTTAATATTATCATAACAATATTAATAATTAACATCACTATCGTTATTAATATCATCAGCATCATCATTATCATAATCGTTTTCGTAATTATAGTAGTAGTAATAGCAGTAGGAAGATCATTTTTATTGTCATCAATATTATCATCAAGATCATCATCATCATTATTATTATTATTAGGATTGTTATTAGGATTATTATCATTATTATTATTTTCATTATCATCATTATCATTATTATTATTATTATTATTATTATTATTATTATTATTATTATTATCATCATTATTATTACTGTTATTATTATTATTACTATCATTATCATTGTTATCATTACTATTACTATTATTTTAATTATAATTGTCATTATTGTTGTTATCATTATCATAATTATTAAAATCATTATTATCTTAATTACTTTTATTATTAATATCATTATCTTTATTACTTTTATATTTATTATCATTATTATTGCTATTATTCTTATTCTTATTTTTATTATTCTTATTCTTATTATAATTATTATTTTTATTATTACAATTATTATTGTTATCACTATCATCATAATTATTTATACTATTGTCGTAATTATCTTCAATATTATTATCGATTTATCACTATCATTATCATTATTGATTTATTATTATCAATATCGTTATTACCATTATTGTTATTACATTCAGTACCATTATTCTCATGTTTTTACAAACTACATAAGCAATGGCATTGCAAGGACACTTTCACCTGCATGAACAACCCTGTGAATATTTTTCCTTTATAAACTTTCTAACATTTTTGCTCGTACGTGTACACTCAGATTAATTGTTCTCCCTTTCCCAGAGCGTACTTTTAAAAGAAGTTGCTTGTGTTTTATGGCCATTCATACTAACAAATTGAAATTTCTTAGGACAGCTTCGAGGAACAACCCTTCCCCTTTAGTTATCTTAAAGCAGCAAGCTAGTTTAGTTGACCCGGATGGATTAGTTGAATTTATTTTGTTTTCAGTTTTTGCTGTTGTATTTACCTTCTTCCTGTCTGCGTTTTATATTCTTTCTTTAACTTTTATTTTCTGTTATATGATTCATAAGACACAGGTTGTTGGAGTCTTGGCATTACCCAGACATAATCAGGCATGTAAGAAATCAGTGGGTTGAAGAGGGAAGTGCATCATTAGTCTGAAAATGCTGTTCCGTCTCAGCCACCCCACAGAAGCGTTGCTGTACAGCACTACCAGCGCACACTGAATGGTTCCTTTAAAAGTCCTGATTCCTGATCCTATTAATTTCAATTATGTTCTTGCGGTGGACTCTGATCACATTTAGATAATTTTAATACAATAGCAACAGCACCTTCGATTACAAGTAAATGTAAAAAGTGTGCATGAGTTGGCTCGCTTTGCAGAAAGAAAAGTTGTACCTTGCTGTCTCTTTTGCAGATACCAAAAGGGTAGACCCAATACCTGGAAAATTTGTTTACAAGATTTCGTCATAAAAAAGCGCTGAACGGCATTGTTGGAAACTGTCTGCAAACATTCCTGTTCTGTTATCTTTACAAAGGATATAACTACATATATCTACCCTCCAACTGTTCGTGAAACTTTTTTGGTGTCAAGAAAGAGAGCAAATTGTGTTGTATCATCATATAAGAGAGAGAATGCGAATTATACAAGTAGTTTAATACTGGTAAACGCAGCTTTTAACGCACTATCATCACTTGCTCTTCACCTTGTTAAGCCAAAATCGATTTCTTAGAGGAAATCACATTCTTTCGACCAGGCTTTAGTCACCAAAATGGGACTGACGTGGATTGCAAGTATAATGGATATTCTCCACCTGTGAAAGAAATATGTTTTCTGTGCTTTATTCATATTATACTCAACTATGCTCAGTAAACGTTAATTAAGCAAGTATAATGAAGTGGCTTTTGATTTTTCTTGGATCCTCTTACAGAATTTCATTGAAATAATGGATTGCTCTGTAGTACTGTTAATCCGAAGTTTTATTCTTATTCTACGTCTAAGTAGATAGACCGGAATGTTCCAGTCTAAAGTCACTGATGGTGTAAAACATTTTTTTTTTCTTTCTATCAAACACTGATATGTGAAGGAGACGGGATACATAAATTGATAAAGATGTACAAGCACAGACACACATTTAACACACATACACACATGCACGCACATTCATAAACATTAAAACATGAAAGAAATTTCGTTTGATACTGAATATGTAACATCGTCTATAAATCCCATTAACCAAAATGATACCCTTCACCACTACAGTCATAACCTCATATGATAATCTCCATAAATACTTGCTACTTACCGCGCGCCACATCATGAATGCAACGAAGAGCACAGATTATGAATGGCGGTCGTGATAGTGAACGACACGTAACGCACTGTCAGGTTGAACGATCATGAAAATGAATGTTCATATCAAGTTTACGATGAAATGGTGTAGCATTCATTCGTATCATGAACTGAGCTCGACTCGTCCGTCTGCGGAAACGGCCCTGCGAGGAGCAAATGGACGCGGAAATGGCTCAAATGAGACGATTGATCGACTCGTTAAATCACTATGATAATCGTCTAATGCGATTCCGGTCTCATCACGGGGAATGTGAACGGACGAGGGAGAGAAACAGACCCTCGACGCCTCTGCTTTATAAGGGGGACTGTTTGCCTCCACTTCATCAGCCAGCCACATTTGAGGCGCGTTTGGGAACACTTCTCTGTCTGAGATGAAAATTAATCGTTATTGTTATTACATATTAACCATCACAAATGCTTGCTGTCTTTCGTCGAACTTAATGAATTTGGTTACAAAGCTTATCTTGCTTTTCTTTTTTACAACTTTGCTTTTATGTGCATCATTTTCCTTGAATCACATATGAATACCTCTAATTTTTGAAACCTGAAAAAAATCATTCAGAAGTGAAAACACTGTAGCCGACAAGCAAAGACTGGAATGCGTAGACATTTTAACATAAAATAGCTTATCACACAATGATAAATATATCTTATGATTCTTGATACCATCAAGTAAATATGATTCTATAGTTCTTTATACATGGCCTTATTGTAAAATCTGTAATCAAGCCGTTCTTATTTTTCCTTTGATTGTAGGTATATGCATATCTATGTATCTGTTTGCCTATCTATTTATCTATCTATCCATCTATCTATCTACTTATCTATATATTCATATATCCATCTATTTATCTATAATATATATACATATATATATATATATATATATATATATATATATATCACCCTCACATTATCCCTCTCCCTCGCCCTCTCCTTCTACCTCCGCCAATGACCTTAACTGTTGACGCGGCAGATAATTTTAAGTGATCAATCAATCTTCCTCTATCTCTCCTACTCCCTCATCCTCACCCTAACCCTCACCCTTTCACTCACCCTAACCTTATCCTCACCGTAACCCTTACCCCAACCTTTACCCTCACCCTCACCCTCTCCCTCACTCTCACCCTCTCCTTCACTCTCACCCTAACCATGTGTGTGTGTGTCAGTGTCAGTGTATGTATGTGTGTGTGTGTGTGTGTGTGTGTGTGTGTGTGTGTGTGTGTGTGTGTGTGTGTGTGTGTATATATATATATATTATATATTATATATATATAAATATATATATGTGTGTGTGTGTGTGTGTATGTGTCAGTGACTCTCTCTCTCTCTCTCTTCTCTCTCTCTCTCTCTCTCTCTCTCTCTCTCTATATATATATATATATATATGTGTGTGTGTGTGTGTAGATAGATAGATAGATAGATAGATAGATATAGATGTAGAGAGAATTCCAACTTCATTGGGATGCCACAAAACTGTGAATAAATAATCATTTATGCTTGTTGGTAATCACAGACATCCTTAAAAAACGGCAACTTTTTGCTGGTGATAATGAGTTACTTTGAACAACAAAAGGAAGCTTTGTATTTGTTTTAAACGCAGTCCACTGATCAAACGTCGTCGCTTCGATAAAAATGATATTTTTGTCCAGCCGAATGGAAATTTTACAATAACGAGTTTGAGTAGTGTGACTCAAATTGGGTTACTGGTTATAGGATGTGAATAAGGATAAAATACTTCGAGTGAATCGCTGTGGACCTAAACAAGGGAGATTGTACGGCCGAAAAGATATTGTCTTCTTGAAATAGTCTAAATAATTTGTATAGCCTTTTTGTGTTTCATATATTTCATTTATCGGTTCATTTATTCATTTCCATATTCTTTTTTTTTTTTTTTTTTTTACTTTTATCTCATGCAAAGACACGTAAAATCGTCTATTATCACATGATCAGAAATGTAATTCCCTCTTCTTGTCTAATCATGTAAATATTCGCCGTGATTACTGCTTTGAAGAATTATAAGAAGTTAGTAAGATCAACATAGAGAAGAAAGAGCCATGTAAAAAATAATAATAATAACTGGAAAATAGGAGTAAAACATAAACAATATTTTCGTGCCATGATTGTAGTAATAATTGATGTACTACCTCCTACTATAAACACTACCACTAATGTTGCTGTTACTTCTACTGCAGCTGACGATGATGGCACTGATGCGGATGATGAGGATAGTGATTATAATGGGGATGGTAATGATGATGATGATGATATTGATTTTGATGATAAGAACGATGATGGTGATGGTGATAATGATGATGATGGTGATGATACTGATGTGATGATGATATTGATGTGATGATGAAGATTGATGATGATGATAATGATGATTGTGATGATCATCATGATAGTGATGATGATTTTGATTATGATGATGATGGTGACGATAACGATGATGATAATGATAATTATGGTAATGATGAGGAGGAGAAGGAGGAGGATAACAATGATAATGATAATAAGAATGATGATAGTAGTATTTATGATAATTATAGTGATTAATCATAATGGTGATAATGATGATAATAATAATAATGATACTAATAATGATAACATTAATAATAATAGTAGTAATAACAACAACAACAACAACAATAATAATAATAATAATAATAATAATAATAACAATAACAACGGTACTGCAGTAATAATGATACTAATAATAATGACTAATGCTATTACCGACGATAATACACAGATTAGTAACAATGCCCATGACGACAGGTGGGATGAAGATGCTGCGATTGGTGCTGCTTCCCACGATGAAGGGAGATCGGGAATGACGTAGACAGCGAGAAGACGAAGGCGTAAGGGGAGGGGGGGGGGGGAGTGGAGGGAGGGGAAGTACAAAGGAACGAAAGATGGAGTGTGTGGAAGAGGAGGTGGAAGGGACTAGAGAAGAAGATGCCGATGATGGGACGAAGTGGAGCCGTTTTCCGCTGACAGATTTAGAAGAATCAAAAACATAGTGACGGTGATGGTAATAGGTGTATGATAATGACAGTGATGATGATGTCAATGGTACTACTACTGCTGCTATTGCTATTACTACTACTACTGCTACTTCTACTACTACTATGATAATGATATTTATAATGACAATAATAATAACAATGATATTGATGATGATAATAATGATATTAATAATAATAATAATGATAATATTAGAAATTACAATCAAAATAATAGGATGATAATAGTATTAATAATAGCAATAGTAATAATAATAATGATAATAATAATAGTAATAATAGTAATAATAATAATAACAATAATAATGATAATGATAATAATAATGATAATGTTATTGATAATAATACTATCTATTTTTACTATCACTGGTATTATCGCTATTATCATTATTATTACCATTATTATTATCCTTAATATTATCATTATTATTATCATTAACATCATCATTATAGCAGTAGTAGCAGTAGTATCATTATTACTATTACTATCATTTTCA
>NC_061820.1:25181108-25188608 GCF_019202785.1 Penaeus chinensis | reverse complement strand
TATGTAAAAGACATTTACAATCGTATATTAATGATGTGATGTATCCCAGAAGCGTAAGATATATTGCATTTTTAGAAAAGAGCAAGGAGAACTGGTGAACGTATAGCCTCGCGTGTTCAGTAAAATCCGAAAACCAAGAAGAGAGAGGGCGACGAAACAAGCCAAGAAAGATCACTGGAGCCTTTCACTTCCCTCAGAATTTGGCTCTGACTGCATCGTAATATTTGTTCGTTGTGTGGGATGATCTTTCCGCCCCCCCTCCCCCCCCCCAAAAAAAAAAGAATAATGGCTTTGACAGTAATGACATTGATAATGATGGTTGTGATGATATTAAGGATGGTGATAAAAATAATGCTAGCAGTTATTAGTAATGCACATAATAACGCTCGCGAAAATAATAACAATACTAAAGATCAATGATAACATTAACATTTATCAAATGGTATCGATAGTGAAGATGATGTCAGTAAAATGATAGTGATAATTATAATAGCAATAATGATGATGATTATATTGAGAATCATAGAATGATCATTTTTTAATTATTAGAACCATTAGTTAATTTTACTAAAATCGCACTCTCTTTTGGATAACCTATAAACTGTATATATATATACGCGCGCGCGCGCGCGGGTGTGTGTGTGTGTGTGTGTGTGTGTGTGTGTGTGTGTGTGTGTGTGTGTGTGTGTGTGTGTGTGTGTACGTGTGTGTGTGTGTGTGTGTGTGTGTGTGTGTGTGCTTGTTTCTTTGTATAAATACATTGCTTAACCAAAAGAAAGAGACACGGATCTTTCTTTCGAAGTCACCTCTACTCATTTGCATACAGCCCTCTGGTGCCAACAAAGCCCAGTGTCAAAAGCAACATAGTGGAATGTATTTGGGAATCGTGGTCTGCATATCAGGCCTTTTCTTATGAAGATTTTCTCCTCGGTGGAGTATAAACATGCACGTTCGTACCACACACAAATAGCTATATAAATTTTATACATATACATACATGCATGTATGGGTGTGTCCGTGTCCGGCATGTTTGTACACACACGTTTAGATATTGTAGATATACACTGATATGTGAGAGTGTGCGTGTTTCTTTGTCTGTTTTCTCGGTATGTTCGTCTGTTATCTGTGTATATGATGTGGCCCCCTGAATATGTATGCTTGTATTCTTGTGAATGCTTGTCTACATCTGTATATGTATCTGCATCGATATTTCTTCATTTCTGTAACTGTATGTTACTAAGTCTGTGTGTTTATGCCACTGTGTAAATGTTTGTGTCCATTGAATATTCCCATGTCACTTGAAAATCACGTCTTGTTGGCTGATCCCTGGGCATTCCAATACCAAGCCTGGCACTGTATTCCTAACCATTCCTCTAGCTCTAATTTCAAAAGTTTCTTCCTTTGTTAACAATCAATAACCAAAATGTTCCGTGAGATAAAAGGGCAATCGGAGAAGTGCCCTCTCACAGCTTTATGAGTATATCCTTTCGCCTTCAATTTATTCTTATCTTCCAAATCCTTGCCTCGTCTATATTTTCCTACTATATTTCGCCGCCTCAGCTGCTCAGCCATCACCGCTCTCTTTAAGGGCTGTTTCCTCAACATGCTTTAAACACGTATTCATAACTTACTAAAGGATCTTGATGAAACGTCTTCAAGGAAATTGCTATAAGCGTTCTCCACACGCACAGATGCACACATCTACACACTCACACAACACACATGCATACATACGCATGGGGAGAGAGAGAGAGAAAGAGAGAAAGAGAGAAAGAGAGAGAGAGAGGGGGGGGGGAGATTGAGAGAGAGGGGGGGAGAGAGAAACTGAGAGAGAGGGGGGAAGAAATAGATAATAACGTCAGAGAAAACTGTGAGTGCAAACAACGAAAATATCCCCACTTTTGTACTTCTGTCACACGCTAAACTCTTCTCCACATGCATTTGAAAAGGGGGAAAAAAATAAATATATTTATTGGTTACCTGATACACTTTCGCGGGCGTATCGACAAACACTCCACCGGCTGGGAGTCAACACAATCTATTGAGACTCCGCTATTGGCAGCGGCTGCAACATGTTGGTGCTATTGTCGGGAAGTTGGAGCATCTGATGGTTCTCCGAGATATTTGCTGTCCGCTTGCACTTGTGGGGAAGCGAAACCTGGATATGTATTTCCTTTACGATGGGTGTATAAAAATATGGTGTCCAATACATACACGTACCAATACGCACGCTTGCACGCAAACATTCTCGCGAAAACATGCATATGAACAACTATAGATATTTTTGTGTGCGTTTGATTAAAGTTTGTGTGTGTGAGAAAGGCAGAGTGAGATTAGATGAAAGAGAAAAAAATAAATAAAAAATGAAATTGAAGATGAGTAGAAAGAGAGACGATGTGAGGATGGAAGTAATCCGACTCCAAGAAACCAACGGTCTAAGAAGTAGAAAAAAGAGCGCCAACTGACACGTGTCTCTCTCATACGCCGTCTCCCCCACTGCAGCATATTTCCTCCCACTTGTCTGCTCTCTTTCTCTCCCGCCCACATTCCCTTACTTCCCTCCTCCCTGTCTACCTCCTTTCATCCCAACTTCTCTCCCATGCCCCCTATGTCCCTTCTTTTTTGCCTTCTTCCTTCTCTTCTTTATCTACCTCCCTCCCTCTCATATTCCCCTCCTCCCTTCTTCCCTCTTTCCCTCCTTAAGTCCCTCTCTCCCCCCCTCTGTCCCTTCCTTCCTGCCTCCTTCCCTCCCATATTCCTTGCGTCCCCCTCTACCTCCAACTTCACACCAACCATACTTTCCTACTTTCCTTCCCATTTTCCCTCCCTCTCTCCCTCCCATCCTACCAACTTCTCACCCTCCCATTTCCGTCCCAGTTTTTATTCCATTCTACTTTCCCTCCTTCCTACCACCTTCCTTTCCCTCCATACCTCCCACCCTCTCCTCCTCCCTCCCTCCTCCCTCCTCCCTTCCCTCCTCCCTCTCACTTTTCTTCTTCCCCCTCACTTTCCCTCTTCCCTTCCACCTTCCCTTCCCTCCATACATCACACCCTCTTATCTTCCCTCCCTCCAAACTTACCTGCTCCCTCCCACTTACCCTTCCTCCTTTCCACCTACCCTCCCTCCCTCCCTCCCTCCCTCCCAATTACCCTCCCTCCCTCCCACTTACCCTCCCTCCCTCCCTCCCTCCCTCCCTCCCTCCCTCCCTCCCACTTACCCTCCCTCCCTCCCTCCCTCCCACCGGATTAAGGATGACGGGATGTCACACGAAGAAATATTAATGAGCATCTCCCGCCGTGGGATTCCAGCCTTCACAATCTACGCTCCATCACCGGAGTCTCAGCTGACACAGTAATTGTCGTTTCTGATTTTTTCATCCATTAATGGTCCGGTTGAGGCGTAGATATCCTTAATTTATTAATAGAAAGAGAGGCCGGAAGTTGGGAAAGGAAAGATATGGGGAAGGAGGAGAGAGGGAGAGAGAGAGAGAGAGAGGAAGAGAGAGAGAGATAGGAGAGGGAGTCACGAAAGAGAGAGGGCGAAATAGTCATAATAATGATAATGACAATAAGAGTAATGATAATAATGATTATAATAATGAAAATAATAATAACAATAAACAGGGATAACGATAAATGGCGATACTAATGATAACATTATTAATGATAACATTAACAATGATGATACTAATAATAATATCAATAATGATGATAATAATAATAATATAAAAAAGGATGATAATGATAATAATATTGATAATAATGATAATAATAATAATATTAATAATGATGATAATAATAACAATTTTAATAATGATGATAATGATAATAATATTAATGAGAGTATGACAATAATAATGATAATAATAATGATAACAACTACAACAACAACAATAACAATAATAATAATAAAACTAATGATGATAATAATAATAATAATAATAATAATAATAATAATAGTTAATAACAATCATAATAATAGTGATGATAATAATAAACATAATAATGATATTTATAATGATGATGATAATAAATATAACAATAATGATAATAATAAAAAGAAGAAGAAGAAGAAGAAGAAGAAGAATGATATTATAATGATAACAATTAAAAAACAATAATGAAACAATTTTAGTTACAGTAATAAAATTAATATCATTATGACATTAATAATAATGATGATAATATAAATACTGCTAATAATGATAACTTAAATGATAATTACATTAATGATAATAGCAATAAAAATGATATTAACATTAATAGTGATAATGATAATAATCATAATAAGGATGATGATAATAATAATAATAATAATAATAATGATAATTATAATAATAATAATAATAATAATAATAATAATAATAATAATAATAATAATAATAATAATAACAATAACAATAATAATAATAATAATCACAATAACAATGATGACAATTATAATTATTACAATAATGATAATAGTAATAACAATGATGATGATGATGATGATGATGATATAATAATGATAATAATAGTAATAAAAACAACAACAACAACAACAATAATAATAATAATCATGATAATAATAATAATGATAATAAAATAAAGATGATGATGATAATAATAATAACGATAATAATAATGATAACAATGATAATGATAATATTGATAGTAATAATAACAACAACAACAATAATAATAATTATTATTATTATTATTACGATAATAATAAATAAATAAATAAATAAATAAATAGATAATATCAATAAGAAAAAATAGTAATTACAAAGATGACGTGATATTGAATATTATTACCATTATCATCATTATTATTAGCAGTAGTAGTAACATCAGGATTGTAATTATTATTTCATCATTTTTATTAGTAGATTATTATTGTTATTATTGTTATTGTTATTATCATGATTTTTATAACAATAATTATGAAAGTGATGATAATAATAATTGTCAGTATTACTATTATTGCTATTATTATCACCGTTATTTGTATTATTGATTTGTTTGCAATTGATGTTGGCGTTATTATTTGTCTTTATTAGCATTATTATTGATGTTTTTATTATTATTATTGTCATTGTCATTGTTATTGTTATTGTTATTGTTATTGTTTTGTTATTGTTTTGTTGTGTTGTTGTTATTGTTGTTATTTTTATTGTTTTGTTATTGTTATTGTTATTATTATCATTGTTATCATTATTATTGTTGTTATTATTATTGTTATTACAAAAAATATAAAAGTGATGATAATGGTAATAAAATAATGATAACAATAAAAATGATGAAAACAATGATAATAGTAATAATAATAATGATAAAGATTATAATAATTAAAATAACAGTAATAATAGTGATGATAGTTACAATGACAAATAATAACTTTAATAATAACAATAAAAATAATGATGAATATTATTATCACTTTTTTTACCATTATTATTGTTGCCGTTATGATCTTTATTACTGTTATCATTATTAATAATGATAACAGTAATAATACTAGTAATAATAATAATGATAATGATAATAATAATAATAACAATAATAATTATTATAATTGTATTAATAATGGTAATAATAATAATGATAGCAATAATAAAAAAGACAATACTAACAATATTGCACAATGATAATAATGAAAATAACAATGATAATAATAACTAGTAGTAGTAGTAGTATCATTATCATTATTATAACATCAATAACAGTAATAATAATAATAATAATAATAATAATAATAATAATAATAATAATAATGATAATAATAATAATGATAATAATAATAATAATAATAATAATAATAATAATAATAATAATAATGAAAAGAGGGAAAATGATCAAAACACTGGGAATAAGACTAGACGATGAAAACGTGATGGGGGAAATTGATGAAGGAGGCTACACATATCTCGTTATTCTTGAATCAAGTAGGGCTCAGGAAAGTAAAATGAAAGAAAAAATCAGGAAGGAATATTTACGAAGAACAAAGTTAGTCGCATAATCGAATTTGAATGGTCGAAACAAGGTCAGTGCTATGAATACATGGGCTGTTTCACTGGAGAAAGGATGAATTAAAGGAAATAGATAGACGAACTAGGAAATTGATGACTATGAATAAGGCCCAAAACCCTAAAAGCGATGTAGCCAGGTTGTACGTGAAAAGAAAAGAAGCTGGAAGAGGAGTAATACACGTGGAAAACTGCATAAAGGAGGAAGAAAATAATTTAGCATGGTACTTCCAAAAAAGTAATGAAAAGATGTTACAAACGGTTAGAATTCATGGGTATTTGAAAACAGAAGAAAGTGAAAAGCCTAAAACTTTAAAGAAAAACACCAAGGAGAAACTTTACAGGGAATGGCAGTGTGACTACATGGACAGTTCGTAAGAGACAATGAGGGGGTAGATTGGGGAAAGACTTGCGGATGGCTAAGAAAAGGTGACCTTAAGGCAACTACGGAAGCCTTGATATGCAGAGACCAAGAACAAGCAACTTCGAACAAATTCTATCAAATATGATATTGACAAAACGGTGGAATCACCATTATGTAGAATGTGCTCACAGAAAAGAGAAAGTCACATAGTCATTAAATGTTCGACACTTGCCCAAAGAGAATATAAGCGCAGACATGACAATGTGGCACGGTATGTACACTGGAAAATAAGTGAAATGGCGAATTTTGAACGAGGCAAGGAGTGGTACACTCATAAACCCGAGGCTTGTATTGAGAATGAAGAACATTAAATTCTTTGGAATATGATGATACAATGTGATTAATACATTGGAGCTAAGAAGCCAGATATTGTATATCTAAACAAAGAGAGAAAAGAAGTGAAAATAATCGATATCGCCATTCCGGGTGACACAAGGGTTAGGGAAAAAGGAACCGAAAAATTGAAAAGTATCAGCCATTAAAAGATGAGATCGCCAGGCTTTGGAAATTGAAAAATTTCAAAGTTATACCCGTTGTAATCGGTGCTCTAGGAGTCGTAAGCAAGAACTCGGAAGGGTACATTAAAGAGTGGGATGAAGGTATCAGGTTGGAAGTAATCCAGAAAACAGCACTACTTAGGGCTGCTAGGATCCTTGGAAAAGTATTGGCAGCAGAAGGAGATGGACGAGCTTGAAACCTTTGGGGACTTGTTGTCACCTGCTTTCAAGCTACAACTGAGCGTGAGAACTAAGCCTCGTGAAGAAAAAGATGATGATAATAATAATAATAATAATAATGATAATAATAATAACAATGATGATTATGATAATAATAATAATAATAATAATAATAATAATAATAATAATAATAATAATAATAATAATAATAATTATCAAAATGATAATTATGATAATGGTAACAATAATAATAATAATAACAATAATAATAATAATGTTAATGATAATGAAAATAATAAAAAATAATATTAATAATAATAATAATGATAATAATAATAAATATAATAATGATAATAACAATAATAATAATAATAATAATAACGATGATAAC
>NC_061820.1:25166108-25171108 GCF_019202785.1 Penaeus chinensis | reverse complement strand
TTGAGATCTAATGATTCAGAAGTTATCTATCAACAAGAACGCAGACAGTCAGAATTTGTAATGAAATATCTTTTTCGGTGTCCCACAAGGATCCATATTGGGCCCGATCTTATTCAGTAAATTCATTAACGATCTGTCGACCATTGCAAGCAACTGTCTCCTTGTTCCTCCATGCTGCCTCTGTAAGCTATTTAAATGAATTGATAAGAAATAGACAAAAAACTCTTACAGAAGCAAAGATGTATTTGGCTACAATGGCCTCAATCTAAATCATGATGAAACTCACTGCAACTTTAGAGGCAGTCGACAAATACAATAATGATATTTGAAGGCTATCATACATAGATAGATACATGGCTTTTGAGACACACATTGACATTTACAAAAAAGTAATGGGCATACTAATATACCATTTAAAACATAATAATCTCCACTGACACGAAAATTGCTGTTGTACAAACCCTTACACTCATAATTATATACTTCTGTTCCAACATATGAAGCTCAACCAACAAAACATATTACAATCATTGTAAGTTCAACAAAAATGTCAATATGACACATGTATACAGATTCATAAATTCATAAAGGGTAATTATCCTCATTAGTTTCTGCCTCTAGAAACAATAGGTAGCAAAACACGCATTCAAACCAGACATACTAACTCTCTGTACGTCTAAAGGTCATGCACAGAAAGACGGTCAAGACAAATGCAAATCCGAGGACCAGAGATCTACCGCAAAATATTGGAAAAATCTCCAACCTGATTACTTTCAAAATGAAATTAAAGGAGCAACTTCTCAATTCTCAGTGACATCAGGCATTTAAATACAAAGCAAAACCACGTACCTATACTTCAAAATATTTATAACTAATTTTATAATTTTCCTACTAATGTATTTGGTAATGTTTATGCTTATTTTGTATTACTCGTTGATGTGATTATCTATGTAAAAAGAAGAACCTTTGTAATTAATGAAATAAACTGTTTTGATTTTGACTTTCACATTGGTATCATAGTCATTAAAATCAAGAACATTAAGAGGGACATTTTTTTTCTTTATTATCATCCTTATCATCATCATCATCATCATCATCTTTATCATTATTATTACTATTATTAATTTTATTATTATTATTATCATTATTATTATTATCATTACTATTACTATTATCATCAACATGATTTTATTATTATTATTATTATTATCATTTTAATATGCGATTATTATTATCATTATTATGAATAATGTCTCTTATTTTTATTATGTTTTTTGTTTTTATTATCATTATTTTCATTATTGTTATTAATATATTTTTATTATCGTTGTTATTGTTATTATTATTGTTATTATTATTATTATCATTATAATTATTATTATTATTACTAGTATTAGTATTATATTATCATCAGCATTGTTAATATCATTATGATGGTTAGGAGGAGGATGTTATCTTCATCATTTTATCATTATCATTACTATTGTCGCTATTACATTTAGTATTATCATTGTTATTATCCATCAACTACACTGGCAAAAAAAAAACCCACTAAGGTGAGTCACAAAATAGACTCCTTTAGCTCTTAACAAAAGCTAAGTTGCCAGTTATCGATATTGAGGCAAAGGTATCGTCAAGATGAAGCATCATTAGTTTCATCGATCGCACCGCGTGGGATATTTTTTGCGTGTCTGTAATGGCATTTTTTTATCTTGAACAATTCTGTATCACTGTAAGATGCGGATCCTTTTACAAATTCCGTATCACAATTTTCAGATTTACGTATATTTAAGAGTACTTATTACTTTCTTATGCATAAAAGTTTAGACCTTATCTAAAGCCATATTTTTCTATATCAGGACATATGTTTATATGTCTTAAAGATATTCATGAAATCAAATTGGTGATAGAAAGGACACAAAGCTCATTATCATTTCAAATTGATGATGTGCAAAATATTTAACGTGGTCTGTAAAACTAAAATAAAAGAAATTAACATATTTACAACGACGACATCACACACATGGGATGATTCGGATGTAGGAAATTACCATTTAAAAGATTATAAACTGAAACAGCCAGTTTTGGTCTAATTATTTAGCCATATGTGTGTGATTCATAGACAGAATTCTCACAAAATACACATAAACAATATCGTATAAGTATTAGTGAACTGCGTTTTGCCGCCTGATAATACTAATCGTATTCCTTGCATATATGGGGTATACAATATGTAGTTTATTAATTTGTGCGTATTAACACACACACACACACACACACACACACACACACACACACACACACACACACACACACACACACACACACATATATGAATAAATATATATATATATATATATACATAAACATATTTGTGTGTGTGTTTATATATTAAATATAGATATATATAATATATATATATAGAATATGAATATATATGGAATATATATATATATATATATATATGTATATGTATATATATGTATATATGTACACACACACACACACACACACACACACACACACACACACACACACACACACACACACACACACACACACACACACACACACACACACACACATATATATACACATATATATATGTATATATATACATATGTGTGTGTGTTCATATATTATAGATAAATTTATGTAATATATATAGAATATATATATATATATAAATATGTATATGTATATATATGTATATGTGTATAAATATGTATATATATGTATATATATGTATATATGTACACACACACACACACACATACATATATATATATATATACATATATATATAACTATACATATAGATAGATAGCTATATTGTGTTTCATTCATGAAACGGAATAATCACTGGGCTGATTAGCCGTAGCATCTTAATATTTGGGATGCAGTCAGGAGTTATCAAATAAGCAAAGTAAAGGTCCCCAAGTTTTTTTCTTTGCCTGCAGTTCCATCTAACCAGAATGCTATCTTTGCCGTTAGTTCAGTATGACTAAATTTCCGCCAGATATATTCTGCATCAGCCGTGAACTACCAGTTGCCCAGGATAATATACTTATTCATATTCGTGTCGCTAACGCTGCAGGTGTTTGAGGAACTACTTGGCGCATGGTGATATCATGTATTTGACTAGGCCTTTATACTGGGGTGGCTGACCAATGATCCTTCCCCAGGGGGTTGGTTGGTTAGGTAATCATTGTTGGTGGTTCTCAACACATCATATTTAAGATACACTCACTCACTACGGTATTTAGGTTTGACTTACCCAATATATGCAAATCCGCGCACACAATTTATGTATGTGTTTGAATAAAGATATATATGCGAGACTGTGTTCCAACAACAGTTTCGAATTTCGAATTGTTTCAGTTTGTAAGTATTATGATCAAATTCATTGCTTACAGTGAATCCTTTTTCTATCTCTACACAATTTCATTTTTCTACTCAGTTCACATTTCCATTTACAGGTGTACAAAACTCAGCAATTTATAGTTCTAAAGGAATTAAAACTGTTCTAAAACAAATATGTAAATTTAATTCATGCATTCATGATGAAAAAAGAAAAAGAAAAAACACATAGTATTTTTTGTTTTGTTTTGTTTTGTTCTGCGAATAAAGAAGTTATGAATATGTTTTTTACTTGATTAATATACCTGAATAAACTGCATTGCGAGTATCCTTACTAAATCCTTCCTAAATTTCGCTCCAAAGTATTCCCGTTGCTTCAGTTAGTTAAGCACGCAAAAAACATTTTGGTGTTTGGTTGCCTTTGCACCACGAAGCAATTCGTCTGTTTCAATCTATTTCAATTTATTCCTCCATGCTCAGCGATGCACTTTTGCTTTAGTTCTTAATCTTTTTAAGCCTTTGTCTATCGAATTTATTTCAATCACGTTGGATTATAAACATTTAAGGCCGTCTGACGGTATGGAAAAAAATGAAAAAGAAACTAAAGGCCGTACTTCTGTCCTAATATTTATTTGTGATCAGATTCCATTTTTATTTGTCCCGAAACGCAGAGCTGTACAGATATTTAGAAAAATAACCATCTCAAAACTACAACTACATTTTTGGGGAGTGGTACTAATAGTTTGACTTCTATTTCTAAGTATTTCACAGTTAGTGTTGAAAGAATCCATAAGAATTTGTGTTACTTTTAATTTTTGATCAATTTTAATTTAATTTTTAATTTCTTTATATTTTTTTGCACCGTGATAATGTGCATAAATTCCTTATAATATATTCTATAATGTATTGCTAGCCCATCAGTGAGCGGAAATATCACAGGGGAAATATTTTTTTGTAATTTCCATATGTTAATGAGTAGTAAAAATTTTAAGTCAACATTCTGAGATGACCAGAGAGAAAAACAAATCATACAGCGGTCCTGAAGGATTAAAAGTCACAAAGTAACAAAGAGTATGTCTGTGCTAAAAAAAAATAATAATAATAATAAAAAAAAAAAAAAAAATAGTCGCTTTCGGCTGTAAACGAACTATATTTTATTCCTAGGAAACGAAGAGACAAAATAACAACTATAAATACAAACATAAACATAAACTTACCTTCAGTGCAGGTTTTACTTCCCATGTTGTTATCCTTATCATTGTTATTGTCTGTTATTATTAGTGTTATTATTATGGTTATTATTTCTACCATTATTATTATTATCATCTTTATTATTGTTATTATTATTATTAACATTATTATTAGTAGTAGTAGTTGCAGCAGTAGTAGTATTACTATTATCATTATTATTAGTAACAATTAAATAGTAGCAAAAGTAGGATAAATGATAAATAAATGAATTAATAAATAATCATGTAAACACATACACTCACACGCACTCCTAAAAGTACATGCACGTACACACTAAAAACAGAAAGATTTTTAAAATCTGTCAAAAAATGAATAAATCAATAAAAAATAAACATGAGAAATATAAAAAAAAAAACTGTAAATAGTGTATCAAATGTGTGTGTATAACG
>NC_061820.1:25151108-25161108 GCF_019202785.1 Penaeus chinensis | reverse complement strand
GCAGCCGGTCCTCTCCTTTGTGATCAGAAGACCCATATTTGCTCAACGTTCTTAGATACGCGACCGTGTTTGCGGATCACTTGTCGCGGCTCTTGATTCCAGCGGATGTGTGGAGCTCAAGCCTTTTTCTTCCCGAACAAGATTAGGGGGAGAGACAGCCATGTAAACCAACTTCCACACAGCTACAATACTATATGTATGTATGTATACGTGTATGTATATATAGATTGATATATATTTTTATACATATATATACATATATATTTATACATATATATGTGTGTGTATATATGTATATGTATATATTTATATATATATATATATATATATATATATATATATATATCTGTATATATGTATATATGTATACATGATATATATGTATATATATCATGTGTGTGTGTATATGTATATAGAGATAGATATATATATATATATATACATATATATATATGCATGTGTGTATGTATATGTATATATGTGACTGCCGCGATGGACCCTCGTGCTCCCGACTTCAATTCCCCGTCGCAGCGGTCGTAAAAATGCCTGCGCTCTGACTGCCCCATCTAATGGCGAGAAAACGACATATCGCCTTGAGAAGTCAAACGCAGGTGTCGTACGGGAAGTCGCCGCCGTGGCTCAGGTGTTATCCCGCCGAACCGTGGTTGATTAGGAAGGGCATCCAATCAGGAAAGGGTGACACCTCTCAATAGTGAACTTAGAGACGCCTTTGTCCTGCAGTGGAATGAATGGCAGTTAAAATAAATAGATAAATACATGTTTATATACATAGATATAGATATATCTATCTATAAATATAGATATATATGAATATATATATATATATAAATATATATGTATATATAATATATGTATGTGTATATATACATACGTATATATATTTACACACACTTGTGTATGTATATATGTACATATATGTATATATATATATATATATATATATATATATATATATATATATATATTCATGTGCATTTATATATACACATATATAGGTATATATATATATATATATATATATATATATATATATATATATATATATGTATATATATATATATATTCATGTTCAATAATATATATATATAAATATATATATATATATATATATATATACATACATATAGGTAAATATATGTGTGTGTGTTTATATATATATATATATATATATATATATATATATATGTTTGTGTGTATAGATATATGTATATATATGTATGTATATATACATATATATATATTCATATATATACTTATATATATTTATATTTACATATATCTGTGTGTGTATGTATATATATATATATATATATATCTGTGTGTGTGTGTGCGTGTGTATGTATGTGAATACACACAGTCGTATGTTCATACTTACACACATACAAACATATTTGCATTCACACAAACACACACACACGCATTATTCCATAGAAATGCATATTTATGCACATTTGTGCCATCACCGATGCGGTGTTTAACAAACTACTTGGCGCCATGTTGACAGCATGTAGTTGATTGGGTCTTTATACTGGGGTGGCCGACCAGTGATCCTTCCCCATAGGGGTAGTTGACTCACGCACTACCGTATGTAGGTTTGACTTACATCTGTTTCAAGTTTTATGCAATCTAAGCGTAATTGGGAAAACGTGATATGATACTTTCACTCCATCTAATTGACCCTCTTTAAATTATACATGCATAAAAAAAAAGTAATATTAATTAGAATTATTTTCCCTTCCTTTACGCACCGATAACAATTTAGGCTCCATAAGGTCAGCATCTAACTGACGTTTGTGAACTTAGTGCAGCTATCAAACTATGTTTTATAAGAATTATAGGAAATATTACCATGTATGTGACACAACCGTTTCATGACTAAACAAGGAAGAACAAAAGAACATATAAGGAACATTTATTTTCGCTCCTTGGACGAACAAACAATTAGGTTAATATGGAAAGGGAAAAGAAATATAGGCAAAAGTCAATTATATCTTATATTTTAATATGCTTTCATATATATTTCATTTGTTTTTATCATTTATATAATTATTTTAAAACGCTGATCCTTTAGCAAGTGTAAGCTATGATTTAATCGCATAACATTCGACTAAAATGATAAGACATGAAATGTCGGAGTGACAAGGTTTGCTTAGACCTTTTTAACATCGTTTATTTAACAAGGTTTATATTACTATATCAAAATACACTACAGGGTTACCAGGTAAATTCCTAGCAAGATAATTTTAGGATGCCTGCGAATTTATTTGCAGCTCCCTACTAAAAACACGGGAAATTTCAAATTGTATCCTAATAGACTATTTCAAGATCCTTTATCAATTGTGCATTTAGGGAAAAAATAGACGCGAATGTGACCACGCACGGTGCATAAACGCTTAAATACAATAAAACACTAATGACGCCCACACACTAGTTTGACTTACTACCTTACTTCGTGGTAATATAACACAGTCTTCCGTAGAATGTTTTGTTTGCATTAGTAAATTATTGGATATAATATCTTGGTACAAGTCTAGCGACCTGTTTGTAGAGTACATATTACTGAAAACATTCTAATTAATTTGATACGCTCTCAAAAGTACTGACGATATGATGACAAATATTCTTCGAAGGTTTATCGTGTGATGTAATTTCAACAGCCTGAGATACTTTTATGAAGCAAATATACAAATACACATAATGTTTTTGTTGTAATAAGATTCAAATTAACTGCTTTGTTCTGGAAAGTCACTCCCACCCTCCAGTACCGACCTCCGCTGTTCTATCCTCCACCCCGTCCGTATCGCCCCCCCCCCTCCCGCTGTTCTATCCTCCACCCCGTCTGTATGGCCCCCCCCCCTCCCGCTTTTCTATCCTCCACCCCGTTCATATCGCCCCCCCCCTCCCGCTGTTCTATCCTCCACCCCGTTCATATCGCCCCCCCCCTCCCGCTGTTCTATCCTCCACCCCGTCCATATCTCCCCCCCCCTTCCCGCTGTTCTATCCTCCACCCCGTCCATATCTCCCCCCCCCCTTCCCGCTGTTCTATCCTCCACCCCGTCCTTATCCCCCCTCCCGCTGTTCTATCCTCCACCCCGTCCATATCAGCCCACCCCCTCCCACTGTTCTATCCTCCACCTCGTCTATATCGCCCCCCCCCCCATCCCGCTGTTCTATCCTCCACCCCGTCTATATCGCCCCCCCCCCCCATCCGCTGTTCTATCCTCCACCTCGTCTATATCGCCCCCCCCCCCCATCCCGCTGTTCTATCCTCCACCCCGTCTATATCGCCCCCCCCCCCCCTCCCGCTGTTCTATCCTCCACCCCGTCTGTATCGCCCCCCCCCCTCCCGCTGTTCTATCCTCCACCCCGTCCATATCAGCCCACCCCCCTCCCACTGTTCTATCCTCCACCCCGTCTGTATCGCCCCCCCCCTCCCGCTGTTCTATCCTCCACCCCGTCCATATCTCCCCCCCCCTTCCCGCTGTTCTATCCTCCACCCCGTCCATATCAGCCCACCCCCCTCCCACTGTTCTATCCTCCACCTCGTCTATATCGCCCCCCCCCCCTCCGCTGTTCTACTCCTCCACCCCTTCAAATCGCCACCCCCTATCCGTGTTCTACCTCCACCCCGTCATACCCCCCCCTCCGCTGTTCTATCCTCCACCCCGTCCATACCCCCCCTCCGCTGTTCTATCCTCCACCCCGTCCTATCTCCCCCCCCCCCTCCTTCTATCCTCCACCCCGTCTATGCCCCCCCTCCCGCTTCATCCTCCACCGTTCATATCGCCCCCCCCCCGCTGTTCTATCTCCACCCCCATATCCCCCCCCTCCCGCTGTTCTATCCTCCACCCCGTCCATATCCCCCCCCCCCTTCCCGCTGTTCTATCCTCCACCCCGTCCATATCCCCCCCCCCCCCTTCCCGCTGTTCTATCCCCACCCCGTCCTATATCCCCCCCCCCCCCTCCCGCTGTTCTATCCTCCACCCCGTCCATATCGCCCCCCCCCCCCCTGTCTATCCTCCCTCGTCTATACTCCGCCCCCCCCCCCCTCCCGCTGTTCTATCCTCCACCCCGTCCATATCGCCCCCCCCCCCCCATCCCGCTGTTCTATCCTCCACCTCGTCTATATCGCCCCCCCCCCCATCCCGCTGTTCTATCCTCCACCCCGTCCTATATCGCCCCCCCCCCCTCCCGCTGTTCTATCCTCCACCCCGTCCATATCCCCCCCCCCCCTCCCGCTGTTCTATCCTCCACCCCGTCCATATCAGCCCCCCCCCCTCCCGCTGTTCTATCCTCACCCCGCTATATCGCCCCCCCCCCTCCCGCTGTTCTATCCTCCACCCCGTCCATATCGCCCCCCCCCCCCTCCCGCTGTTCTATCCTCCACCCCGTCCAATCCCCCCCCCCCCTCCCGCTGTTCTATCCTCCACCCCTCCAGATCAACGCCCCCCCCCCCTCCCGCTGTTCTATCCTCCACCCCGTCCATATCGCCCCCCCCCCCCCTCCCGCTTGTTCTATCCTCCACCCCGTCCAGATCCCCCCCCCCCCTCCCGCTGTTCTATCCTCCACCCCGTCCATATCGCCCCCCCCCCCTCCCGCTGTTCTATCCTCCACCCCGCAATCCCCCCCCCCCTCCCGCTGTTCTATCCTCCACCTCCGTCAACCCCCCCCCCCCCTCCCGCGTTCTATCCTCCACCCCTCCATTCGCCCCCCCACCCGCTGTTCTATCCTCCACCCCGTCCAATCCCCCCCCCCCTCCCGCTGTTCTATCCTCCACCCCGTCCAATCCCCCCCCCCCCCTCCCGCTGTTCTATCCTCCACCCCGTCCATATCGCCCCCCCCCCCCTCCCGCTGTTCTATCCTCCACCCGTCCAATCCCCCCCCCCCCCTCCCGCTGTTCTATCCTCCACCCCGTCCAGATCGCCCCCCCCCCCTCCCGCTGTTCTATCCTCCACCCCGTCCAATCGCCCCCCCCCCCTCCCGCTGTTCTATCCTCCACCCCGTCTAATCCCCCCCCCCCCGCTTTTTACCCACCCGTCCATATCCCCCCCCCCCTCCCGCTGTTCTATCCTCCACCCCGTCCAGATCAACCCCCCTCCCCTCCCGCTGTTCTATCCTCCACCCCGTCCAATCAACCCCCCCCCCTCCCCGCCTGTTCTATCCTCCACCCCGTCCAGATCAGCCCCCCCCCCTCCCACTGTTCTATCCTCCACCCCGTCCATATCGCCCCCCCCCCCTCCTGCCCCCCCCCCCATGCTTTCTGTTTGTTTCTGTGCTTTAGATGGCGAACTTATTAAGAAAAATTCCAATCCCGCGAACAAAGCAAATCCTCTTTTCTTCTTTCAACAATCCTAAGAGCCAGAAAAGGTACACGTGTCCTTCTCTTTATGAAAGTACTATTCATTCTTAATATTCAGAACATTTTCTAATGCATATTGTCCCTTTCCAGTTAACAAAACTGTTTCTAAAGTCATAAAACCAATTACCGTGTTTACGTAAAATGAGAAAAAAATGAAATACTATGAAATTTAATTCTTCGTACTGCTTAGTAAGAAACACTTTTAAGTTATCTATAAGCCGCTTCTGAAATAAGAATATACTATAATACTTTGGAATAATATATATGAAAGATCTATCAAGGGAAATCCCTCTGTTTTTTTTTTGTTTTTTTTTTGTTTTTCATTATATAAAACTAGCCTGAAATCTACTTGTTTTAATATCATCAAATGTCTTTCTCTTTTATTCATCATCATATTTTTCTATACTTTAATACCATCAGTATATGATGCCGGGCGGAATAAAATTAGAAACACTAAGGGTATGGACTCAGTTAACACCCCCCCCCCCCTCCACGACAAAAAATAATGTTAAACAGTTAAATAACAGTCAACGTAAGGAAAGGATGAGAGAAAGTCTAGGTTAAAACGATTAGAAGAGAAAACGATAGTAATTAGACCAAACAAATCGAACTACGATGGAAACATTAATGATAATAATAATAATAATAATAATAATAATAATAATAATAATAATAATAATAATAATAATAATAATAATAATAATAATAATAATAATAATAATAATAATAAGCTTCACTTCCATTTCAGCAGATAAAAATTAAAGCATTTATCCTAAGGATTTAAAGAGCTTATATTCATCTTGAAGTAAATATGCCCCTCGAACTCGAAGCATATTCTAATTTATGCTGTCATGGCTGTCAAAGGCTGGCCATTTGCCGCTGACCGCTTCTCGAACGTATTCCCTCTCCTCCTTTCCTTCCCTCTTTCCTCTCCTTCCTCTCCTCCTCCTATTTCCTTTCCCTTCGCTTTTTTTCCCTTTCTCCATCCCCCTTTCTCTCTCCCTTCCCCTCTCCCTCTCCCTCTCGCTCTCCCTCTCCCTTTCCCTCACCCTCTTCCTTTCCCTCTCCCTCCGCCTTCCCCACCTCCTCTCTCTTTTCCTCTCTCTCTTCCTCTCTCTTTTTCTCTCTCTCTCTCTCTCTTTCCCTCACCCTCTTCCCCTCCATCCACCTCCCCCCCCCCTCTCCCTCTCCTCTCCTTCTCCTTCCACCTCCCCCACCTCCTCTCCCTCTCCCCCCCCCCCCCCCCCCGAGCTTCTCTTCTGCAGAAGGCCAAGGGAGCGAGCGGCCGCGCCCCTTTCATGTCGCTGAACACGTGGAAACAGGAACTTGCGTCGACTTAGTTCAGTAGGATTAGCGAAAGAAGGGTAGAAGGGGAGAGAAAGAGAAATAATGAAAGAGGGAGTCTGGCAAAGGGGATGGGAAGAGAGAGGAAGGTTAAGAGAAGCGAAAAAAGAAATTAAAAAAAGTGAAATGAATAACATAAGGAAGGGGGTCGGCAAAGGGAAAGGTAGAAAGGGAGAGAAAAACGCATAGACAGAAAATGGAGAAATGAAGGAAAGGATATCAGTTATGAGATAATGTTGAATTCCTACACAAGAATCATGAATGGAGTGAATCATAGCAAAGAAGTTATCCTTATAATACAAAAATAAAACAATATTGGTAATAATTTATTCCCGAGACTGAACACTATGAAATAACAAGGACAAAGGAAATCTTGATAGTTTGGCAGAATTATTCGAGATGCTTAAGCTTAAAGGTTAAAGCTTAGTTACATCTTCAGTGAAGTAAATGTGGTTAAACATTTAAACATAAATATTTTGTTATTATTATCATTGTTTTTTTTAACAAAGTTTTGAATGTCACTGGCATGTACACCTGGCTACAATGGTTCGCGATCGTATAACAAATGTTTTTACTTCTTCCTGAGCTGATAACACCGTATTGCAAACGCCTTCACCTTTCAGCGCTTTTCGCTGGCCATTGTTTGACGTAATCTTTAACTCTGTCCACATATAGGAACATACTAGTTAAGAGTTCATGAATGTCTGTGGCCGAATTTATATTACGGACAAATTACAAACAAATTAAGTGAATAATCAGAGAGGAATATACCTTAAATTTGATAGGATAACTATAAATATATAGGCAAGAAATAAACAAGCAGTTGTAACCTTCCCTGGAGACCGATTGCCTTATCTTAACGGCCTGCCTTGGAAGGTGCCATTCCTCACAAAAGAAACGATCATTCCTTCCTTGTAATCGCGACGACTTCTCATAACTGACGCATCGCTCTTCCTCCCGCAGTAAATAACGCTCGTCGGGACGGAGCTCCTCGGGCGCCGTGACAAAGTGACTTTCCTTTGACGCTCAACGTGGGACGCCAGGGGGGGGGGGGGGGTGCGGGTTCTTTTGGTCAGGACTCGGTCGGGGAGGAAGGGGGTGGTGGGGCGATTACGGCGGTGGTGATGGTGTTGTTAATGGGAGAAAGTGTGTATATAGGCTGCGTTTGCAAACACATATAGTTACACACACACATCAATACACACACATATAAATACACACACACACACACACACACACACACACACACACACACACATATATATATATATATATATATGTATATATATGTATGCATATTTTTTAATAGCCATTCATTCCACTGCAGGACATAGGCCTCTTTCAATTCACTATTGAGAGGTTATATGTCAGTGCCACCCTTGCTTGATTGTATGTCCTTCCTAATCAACCGCGGTTCGACGCGCTAACACCTATGCCACGGCGGCGACTTCCCCCCCGACACCTGACTTTGACTTCTCAAGGCGATATGTCGTTTTCTCGGGCTCGAACTAGCAGTCAGAGCGCAGGCATCTTTACGACCGCCGCGGCGGGGAATTGAACTCGGGACCACGAGGGTCGGAGCCCAACCACTGGACCATCGCGGCAGTCATGTATGTATATATATGTATATATATATATATATATATATATATATATATATGTGTGTGTGTGTATGTGTGTGTGTGTTTATGTGTGTGTGTGTTTGTGTGTGTGTGTCTTCATATATAATCATATATAAATATTAAAATATATATGTATATATATACTTATATATACATATACATATAGATAGATATAGATATATATACATATATATATACATATATGCACACATATGTGCGTGTATCATATATATACATATATATAAATAATACATATGTGTGTGTGTGTGTGTGTATGTATATGTATATGTATAGGTATATATATATATGTATGTGTGTATGTATATGTATATGTATAGGTATATATATATATATATGTATGTGTATATATATGTATATATGTATATATATATATACATTTGTTTTTTTTCTTCAACGGCCATTATTCCACTACAAGACTTAGGCCTCTCTCAATTTATTTTTTGATGCTAATTGGCAGTTCCCCCCTTTCCTAATCAAGCGCTCTATTGTACCTCTTGCTATATTCTACATAATCCACTTAATCTTACATATTTGTCACATACATATCCTCACACACATATGTGCATATGCATATACGCATGGCCATTGCTTTACCGGATTATTCATTTGTTCTTTCCACACCTGACCATGCTTCTAGGAGCCGCTGCACTCCATCATTACTCTTCAATAAAGAAGCCAAGACATTTTGGTTGCCTATCTTACACCCTAAGCTTGCCGTCTACCATACTCTCGGGCTCCTACAGTGTGCGCGTGTGTGTGTGTGTGTATGTGTGTGTGTGTGTGTGTGTGTGTGTGTGTGTGCCTGTGTGTGTGTGTGTGTGTGTGTGTGTGTCTGTGTTTGTGTGTGTGTGTGTGTGTGCATGACTGTATGTAAGGATATGCACACACATACAGCCTTTACGAGTGGCTCCGTGTTCCGGCGCCGGAGCACTGGCTCTTCCTCACTCGTAAACCTGAGAAATGACTCGCCATCTTTCTAATGACCTCCAAGAGGAGTTCTCTCTGTATCTCCGAGCCTTTTACGGGATGGAATGTATATATATATTTTTTTTTTCTTTTTCAAAAAGTAATTTTGTGGGCGACGGAGATAACAAAAGAAATAATCTAACCAAATGAGGGATGTATAGAATTATGGTGTGGAATGTACGTGTATATATACACACATATGTACCCATACATAGATACAGATAGATAGATAGTTTATTATATACATAATATATATACATATGTATATATAAATATACACACAAACAAACATACACACACATACACGAATACACACACACACACACACACACACACACACACACACACACATACACACACACACACACACACACACACATACCCACACACACATATATACATGTATATATATGTATATATATATATATATATATATATATATATATATATATTCTCACACACAGTACTTCATTTTCTTTATCACTGACTTTTTTTGTCTTCATTGTTCCGATTCCTTGTCTTGCTTGTTAGCCTTCATCATATTACTTCCTTTTCCTCCGTCTCTGCGAGCGAAACGATTCTCTTGATTTTTCTTTGTCACTTTCGATAAGAACATAGCAAATAGGAAGGTAGATAGATAGATAAATATAGGTATCTTTAGATAGAT
>NC_061820.1:25106108-25113608 GCF_019202785.1 Penaeus chinensis | reverse complement strand
GCAGTAGTGGTAGCACGAGCACTAGCAGTAGTGGTTAGCGAGACACTAGCAGTAGTGGTAGCATGAACACTAGCAGTAGTGGTAGCATGACAGCTAGCAGTAGTGGTAGCACGAGCACTAGCAGTAGTGGTAGCACTAACCACTAGCAGTAGTGGTAGCACGAGCACTAGCAGTAGTGGTAGCATGAACACTAGCAGTAGTGTAGCACGAGCACTGCAGTAGTGGTAGCAAGAGCACTAGCAGTAGTGGTAGCACTGAACACTAGCAATAGTGGTAGCATGAACACTAGCAGTAGTGGTAGCACGAGCACTAGCAGTAGTGGTAGCATACTAGCAGTAGTGGTAGCACGAGCACTAGCAGTAGTGGTAGCATGAACACTAGCAGTAGTGGTAGCACGAGCACTAGCAGTAGTGGTAGCATGAACACTAGCAGTAGTGGTAGCATGAACACTAGCAGTAGTGGTAGCACGAGCACTAGCAGTAGTGGTAGCATGAACACTAGCAGTAGTGGTAGCATGAACACTAGCAGTAGTGGTAGCATGAACACTAGCAGTAGTGGTAGCACGAGCACTAGCAGTAGTGGTAGCATGAACACTAGCAGTAGTGGTAGCACGAACACTAGCAGTAGTGGTAGCATGAACACTAGCAGTAGTGGTAGCACGAACACTAGCAGTAGTGGTAGCATGAACACTAGCAGTAGTGGTAGCACGAGCACTAGCAGTAGTGGTAGCATGAACACTAGCAGTAGTGGTAGCATGAACACTAGCAGTAGTGGTAGCACAGTGGCAATAGTAGTAGAGGTAGCATGAGCGGTAGGTGGAGAAGCGTGTGGTAGAAATAAGGGTGGTAGCACGAGATATAGTTAATAAAAGTAGAAGACGTAAGCAGTAATGCATAACAATGAATAACCAGAGGTAAAACTAGCAGTAGTGGTAGTACGAGCACTAGCAGTAGTGGTAGCATGAACACTATCAGTAGTGGTAGCATGAACACTAGCAGTAGTGGTAGCATGAACACTAGCAGTAGTGGTTGCACGAGCACTAGCAGTAGTGGTAGCATGAACACTAGCAGTAGTGGTAGCACGAACACTAGCAGTAGTGGTAGCACAAGCACTAGCAGTAGTGGTAGTACAAGCACTTGCAGTAGTGGTACCATGAACACTAGCAGTAGTGGTAGCATGGACACTAGCAGTAGTGGTAGTACAAGCACTAGCAGTAGTGGTAGCATGAACACTAGCAGTAGTGGTAGCATGAACACTAGCAGTAGTGGTAGCACAAGCACTAGCAGTAGTGGTAGCATGAACACTAGCAGTAGTGGTAGCACGAGCACTAGCAGTAGTGGTAGCATGAACACTAGCAGTAGTAGTAGCACGAGCACTTGCAGTAGTGGTACCATGAACACTAGCAGTAGTGGTACCATGGACACTAGCAGTAGTGGTAGCACGAGCACTAGCAGTAGTGGTAGCATGAACACTAGCAGTAGTGGTAGCATGAACACTAGCAGTAGTGGTAGCACAAGCACTAGCAGTAGTGGTAGCATGAACACTAGCAGTAGTGGTAGCACGAGCACTAGCAGTAGTGGTAGCATGAACACTAGCAGTAGTGGTAGCATGAACACTAGCAGTAGTGGTAGCACAAGCACTAGCAGTAGTGGTAGCATGAACACTAGCAGTAGTGGTAGCACGAGCACTAGCTGTAGTGGTAGCACGAGCACTAGCAGTAGTGGTAGCATGAACACTAGCAGTAGTGGTAGCACGAGCACTAGCAGTAGTGGTAGCACAAGCACTAGCAGTAGTGGTAGCACCAGTACTAGCAGTAGTGGTAGCATGAACACTAGCAGTAGTGGTAGCATGAACACTAGCAGTAGTGGTAGCACGAGCACTAGCAGTAGTGGTAGCATGAACACTAGCAGTAGTGGTAGCATGAACACTAGCAGTAGTGGTAGCATGAACACTAGCAGTAGTGGTAGCATGAACACTAGCAGTAGTGGTAGCACGAGCACTAGCAGTAGTGGTAGCACGAGCACTAGCAGTAGTGGTAGCACGAACACTAGCAGTAGTGGTAGCACGAGCACTAGCAGTAGTGGTAGCACCAGCACTAGCAGTAGTGGTAGCACGAACACTAGCAGTAGTGGAGACAGTGGCAATAGTAGTAGAGGTAGCATGAGCGGTAGGTGGAGAAGCGTGTGGTAGAAATAAGGGTGGTAGCACGAGATATAGTTAATAAAAGTAGAAGACGTAAGCAGTAATGCATAACAATGAATAACCAGAGGTAAAACTTAACAATAGTGAAAGGTAGGTTCGAAAATGCAAGGAAAAACAGTCGAAAATAAGGGTAAAACAACGAAAAGAATAGAAGAGACAAAGACAATCTAAAATACCGATAGTTCAGTGAAAAACCAGTAAATGTTCAGTATAAGTAAAATCCAATAAAAGGTAAACACTCACCATTAAAAGTCAAATATAAGTAGGAAAGATTAAGATAAATTGGCATGTAAAAAGGTTATTTAATGTCAACATCACTGGATATAAATTTAAGTTATTTCGGCTTAATTTACGTTACATACTCTTATTTTCAATCGCCTTAATTGATGTTTATCTAACACGTCCAGTATTATTCAAGCCTAGGCAGGTAACAGAAAGAGCCAGTACAACCTTTGGTGTAGTATTTGCAGAGAGGGGGATGTGACAAACAAAGTTCCAGTTGACACTATTTATTTTGTCTCGTTTCCGGAAACTCCAGGAACTCATGACGTCACAACATGGCGAATCATTTTGTCTACATAAATAACAAAAATAAATTAGATACAATACATTTTCTTCTCCAAATGATTTATCATATACAAAATCAATTAGAATTATTAGTAAAAGGTTATAAAACACGAGATAAAAGTGTATATGAATAAAATATAGATCAACTAAAATCATAAAACAGTTAAATTGAGACCCGTGAATTTGTTATTTGTAATAAAATAAGATAATAAAATAAGTTCTTAGTACAATGTAAAAACATGAATTAAAGAATTCATTTAAATCAGTGATTCTTCAAAACTGCATTGTTACGTCACGAACTGAGAGATCGTTTAAAAAAAATATATGTAGGACTAAAATGTGACCTTTTAATAATACAAAATTAATCAAATTAAAAACTAAATACATGAACTAAAAGTAAGAACAGTAAAAATAACAAAGTAATAAAAACGAAAGCAAACGAAAACGAGGTGGGGGTGAAGTACAAGAGTCACGCGCAGGTGATACAGGTGCGGACAGGTGCTAAATGTGGAGTGACGGTGCATTCTACACTAACCTGCCTCACCTTCAGCAGCCTCTTCCCGAAGCGTTTAGTGTCCCATACTGTGGGTTGCGCGCAGGACGTCCAAAAGGGGTTGACATATCTTGTACGTACCGTTTTTTTTTTTTTTTTTTCTTGTTTTGTTATTATCATTATTTTCACAATATATGTATGCGGTATCACAATACAGCAGACTAAGGGGGGCTTGAGTGAGAGCGAGTAGTTTATTTTTTGTTTTTTGTTTTCTTGTGTTTTATTTACTTTCTTCAGTTCTTTCTAAATATAGGAGGTGCTTTAGTTCGGATATCATCAGCTAACAGCCATTCGATGATGAAGAAGAAGCTGTTTGGATAATACAGTTCTTTACTACTTTCCGTGCATTATAGATTGATACATAACCACGTTTATTGAAAACACACGATTGCTTGCATTTGCATCTATTATTATGGACTAAGACTGATTTTTTTTACCCCTTGAAAAAAAATCTTGAACTTTGACCTTATCCTCTTCCTATACACGCAAAAAAACGCACGCGCGCGCACACACACAAACATGCAGAGAAACACAACAGATATAGAAATTCCATTTGGAATTATTCAGCAAACAATGCCATCGCCGGAAACAGCTCCGAACGCAGGCCTCAGGCTCATGTTAGTTATTTAACCAAGATCATCGTGTACCTGTTGCAGAAAATCCAGACAAAGAGATATGTTTACTATTTTGTATATCATATTGACATTGCATGAGTAAAAGCCGGAGCAGAATAACAACACAAATTATTCTGTTAAAAGAGATTGCAACATTAATGTAGCTGTTCACAAATCATAAGATCTTTTAGAACATTATTAGACTTAACCTGGAAATTCTTCTTGTTTGCTGCTCTACATAATACGTTTACCAAAGCGAAAATCTGCAATGCGTAACTGTATTTTTTATTGTGTGTGTGTGTGTGTGTTGTTTACAAAACTCAAATAAAAAGCTCCCGATTTTATAAATTGAATAGTTAAAATAGGCGAAAACAAACCGTTGGATATGCCATACCTAGCATATGGCAATTCATAAGACCTGCTTTGCCTTCATTATTGTGAATTACCATGAGTTTTTTTCGATATATGAATCGCAATAATGGGTATTTTGTCATTGGAATATAAAGAATACTGATTTTTAACTAATATAAAAAATGAGGTTGACAGCCTATATCCTATTTACATATGTGTATCCATTTGTCGATCTGTTAATCTAGAATGTGTAAAACCTGTTCTTTCTTTCAAATTTATTATTAAGCAACGAGGAAGTGTGGCACATACTTTTTTTTTTTTTATTGTTAATTTAGTGTCACGTGAATTGTTTTATTTATTTTTTGAGCTTTTACATGAATGCAACCAGTCCTTAAGGTCTTTTCCAAACACTATTTGCATAGAAAACAAAAGGGAAATTGCTAAAACCATGTGACAATATAATTATGATAATATATCTATGGTTACTAGTAGATAGGCAACAACATTCTCTCTCTCTCTCTCTCTCTCTCTCTCTCTCTCTCTCTCTCTCTCTCTCTCTCTCTCTCTCTCTCTCTCTCTCTCTCTCTCTCTCTCTCTCTCTCTCTCTCTCTCTCTCTCTCTCTCTCTCTCTCTCTCTCTCTCTCTCTCTCTCTCTCTCTCTCTCTCTCTCTCTCTCTCTCTATTCCCCCTTCTCTTCTCTTTCTCTTTCTGCCTCTCTGTATGTTTCTCTGAATTTCATTCTCTCTCTTTCCGTCCCTCTCCCTTACTCCTTACGAATTCTTCATACGAATCTGAACATTCATCCGTCACGTTTGCATGTCCACAGCATCACTAGAGAATCCTAAGGTGGTGAGAAAAAAAAACTCCGGATGTGAATGTCCGGGAACAAAAACAAGCCAAGCGGGATTTGCTTAATGCTAAGTGTAACAGAACACTCCTTTCCACTAGTATTATTTGACTGTAGCCTCAGCCAGCCATGTCAATGGTCAGATAGGAGGGAAGGCGTAGTATCAATTAAGCAAGGTTTAAAATATCCCTGAGGCACAAGAGGCAACGCATGTTTTCTGGTATTATTTTCGGTCATCTGGGTGTAAAGAGAGATCGAGAGAGAAGGGGGGAGGAGGAAGAGAGAGAAAGAGAGACAGAGAGAGGGAGGGAGGGAGGGAATGAGAGAGAGAGAGAGAGAGAGAGAGAGAGAGAGAGAGAGAGAGAGAGAGAGAGAGAGAGAGAGAGAGAGAGAGAGAAAGAAAGACAGAAAATGCTGGACAAATGAAAATGCGGTTTATATATGGAAAAACGAACGCTCCTCTCGGCAACACTACTTGGAAGAAATATAATTTTGGCGATTACCTTCAGGGCAAAGCTGCAGCTCTGACCTTTCGTTTTTAATTTTTTTGTTGTTGTTTTGTTTTAGTTTTTGTTTTGTTTTGTTTTCTAATAGGTTTGGAGGTATTTTTTATTCCCCGAGTGTCTACGTACAAGTGGTCAATGCTTATCTATTTACAGAAATTGCGTCTCTAACCCCCCATGACCTCTTCTAGTGAAACTGAATGGATAAGAGAGAAATAATCAGAATACGTATCTTTCACGCAAGTAAAGCATGGAGGAAAGTGAAGCAGGAAATCTCCAGCTGCAGGCTAATGATTCAGAAATGAGAGCCGAATCGAGCTTCAAGAATTGAAGGATCTCTTAGAGGGAATCACAGGACGAGCATTATTGGCCCTGAAGGAAAGGTTCGTCAGGCTGCGTCCCTTGCCTCGGGGCCAGCGAAGGAAGCGGCGTCCAGAGAAGTGTCCCAAGACGTCGGATTTTCACGCGTCGCGATGGTTGCCTTTGGTGGCATTTTCAGTAACATTATGATTATCATCGCTGTTGCAAATGCTATTCGCATCACTATGATCTTTATATTCATTATCCTCAATATTATCATTCTCTGTCAGTTTAGAGATTACCATGAGTTTTAAGAAAAAATCACTACATTCTTTATTTTTTCAATACCATTAATGAAAGAGATAAAAAACAGTAATGCATTAATATACAAGTAGGTTACTATATATACATTCATCTATATCTGTCTATCTCTCTCTCTATATATATATGTATATATCTATTCATATCTATATCTATCTATATATACTTATATTCATATATATGTATGTGTGCATATATATATATATATATATATATATATATATATATGTATGTATACTACACACACGTGTGTGTGTGTAGTATACATATATATATCCATATATATATATATAGATAGATAGATAGACAGAAACATAGATTGGTAGGTAAATAGAGAGAGAGAGAGATTGAAAGACAAAAATATATAATATATATGTATATATACATATGTATATATATGGAAATATATATATTTTTTCTAACAACCATTAATTCCACTGCAGTACACAGGCCTCTCTCTATTCCCTATTGAGAGGTTATATGACAGTGTCACCCTTGCCTGATTGGATGCCCTTCCTAATCAACCGCGATATGTCGTTTTCTCGGGCTCGAGCTAGCAGTCAGAGCGCAGGCATTTTCTCACACACACACGCGCGCGCGCGCATATATATATGTGTGTGTGTGTGTGTATGTGTATATATATATATATACACGCATATATGTGTGTGTGTTTGTGAGTGTGTCTATATACATATACATATATATAGATATATGTATATGTATAAGCACGCATATACATGTGTGTGTGTGTGTGTGTGTGTGTGTGTGTGTGTGTGTGTGTGTGTGTGTGTGTGTGTGTGTGTGCGTGCGTGCGTCTGTGCTGATAGCATATCAATACCCTGGCTATGTGTGACAACCAGTTGTTTTGCATAGAGCTCATAATCTTGTTCTAGGCTTCTGAGTATTTTTTGTCATATGTGTTCCTAGGTGCCTGGATGACCTATGAAAGGAATTGTGCTGCCATCAGATCAATTTGGGAGTCCAGGAGGAGAAAGTTTGCCTCCATGAGGAGGTTAAGGACTTTTGTCCACCTTGGGGCACCCAGAATGATCCTGGTAGCTTAATTTCTGTCTCCAATTTTTCTCTTAGTCTTAGCTTGGTGGCAATCAGGGCGACAGAATAGTCCACAATGGGATAAACGGCATGTCCCTAAAATGCTCGTAGTACTTTAATGACGACATTAACGCGGTCAACCACAGAGTGAGACGGCAAAAAACCCCTGACAATCCAGCCCTCCTAAGG
>NC_061820.1:25096108-25098608 GCF_019202785.1 Penaeus chinensis | reverse complement strand
GTAATTCAATGTTTTTACCTAAAGGATTGTTTGGGAATAAATGGCGATCTGGAGGTTCAGTGAGAAAGGAACTGATCTCGTACAAGCAGTTCTGTTTAGAACGCAGATCAGTGTTTGGAGTCTTCTCAAGTAAAGTGGATCAATACACCACAACCCTGCCGTGACCACTGTCGGAATCGATAAATTCATGATCTAAACCTCAAGGAACAGGACAGTTATTGACCTAATACCTTAAATATATAAAGATGAAGTAAAATATGTATCCTGCTCTGAACTTAATACTTGCAGATCTTCTACGGGCATGTGTGTTATAGAGAATATGCAAATTAAGGAGAGTAATTCCGTGAGGTGAATGCTAATTTCAAACACAGATGACCAACGGGGATAAATGTTCAACTCCGCGGAATGCAGCGAACCCACCAGCTCAGTAATGGACTCTGGTGACCTAAGGTGTGTAACTACACTGTCGCCATGACGTCATAGTTATAATCAACCAATCCGGAGATTTGTTGCCTGTAACCGAGTCTATGATTGTGGCAGTCATTTGATAAATAAAAATCGAGCTATTGAGACAACCATCAAATAGATCAGTTGCAGCATGACTTAACGTGGTAGTTGCTTTAGATAATTGTTATTTTTTTTTCTGTAGATACAACTGAATGTGTTAGGAAAAAATCATCACACTTATGACCTCTTTATTAACACAACACTATGCCAAGATATGTTTGTGATTCAGCAGATCAAGACAGTATTTTTAAGTAATCTTATTAAGTAAATTAAGTATTTTTTAGACAGTTATGTTAATGTTTGTGGTTGCAAAAGCGCCGAGTATCCATGTGTTCGCTATTTATTAGAATACCCTCGGAAAATGGCAGAAGTAGTTCTCACAATATATATATATATATATATATATATATATATATATATAGGTAACAAGTTTGAAGGGTACATTGCTACGGTAATTAAATTGAAGTAACCTGTTAAATTTTCTGCCAGTTTCTTATTGCCTGTCATTTGGCAGTTTATATGTAACATCAGAGGCTCTTACAATAATAGTAATTATATAGAAAGGAACTCCGAACATGAATTTGAATAAAATATCCCACATGCCATAAGTAATAGCTAGTCAATGAACCATTTTAAAACAAGTACGACTAATATCTCTGCTAAATTCGAAATTACAGAAACATTGAAAATTAGTGAAATTGTGAAACACGATAAAGAAGTAAATTCCTAGAATAGGAAATCATTTTTTAAATTGAGCCTTTCCTTCCTTTATACCTTTGTAATCATCCTTTTCACAAATATCATTTTCTGTTTAATGAAGAACTTCAGGTTGATTATAGTGTTACCTGCATAATACTTCAACATTTATGTTCAGTTTAATTATCAGGACACGTTAAGCTCTAGCATGCTGTTGTGACTAGAATATACAAAGTCGTGATTGGGGATTCCTCCTCTTGGTCTACCTTTTCAATGGACTTTGGATGTGAAAGAAGCCTCCTATCTGTGAGGTACGAGTAGTCGAAGGTTCTTCAGTGGACTTCTTTTTTCAACAATGATGTTGGAGTTGGCATTTGATTACGTCAATGCAAATACCTTTTATAAATCAAGCACAACAAGAGCATCTTTAGGAACATTTAGGGTGAATCTGTGAATGGCGATTTTACCAGAGGTACCTAGTTTGCTAAAACCAAATAGGTGTGAATGAAGTGCTTAATTTGTGCTTAAGGTAAATCAAAATCAGCCATTCGTTTGTCTTGTCAAAACAGCGTGAAATTGGTCTGTAGGACTTTGGCTGTGAAGTTTTGGGGATGAGCATGTTTCCAGGGGGATGGATGATAAAATGTTCATGTGATTTAGGATGTGCAGTATCTTGGGTACAAATATGTAAATTGTAAGACCTACTTGCTAACTAATGTATGGGGTTGTTGGCCTCTTGGGGAATCCTGGTGGGTAGGCTGTCCTTGATAGTGCTATAATCTAATGTACCCATCTTTCATTTCTTTTAGTTCTCAGTTTTTGCTTTACAAGGTCAACGGCCTCCCAGTGTAATCAGAGATTGGCAACAGCGGGTATTTTTCGTGAGTTCCTATTTACATGCAATCTGTAAAGTACTATTGTCTTGTTGTTCTACCAGTAATCCGTTTAATGGTTTAGTTATCAATGTGGCTTTATTAGTTGTATGAGCAATTGTCAATGAGAGATCTTCCTCTAACTGTCCTAGGTTGTGACGAAGACGGTAGTATGTATTAGTCACTGTTGATAAGTCCAGCTGACTAATTCTGTGTACCACGGTGATTAAAGTGATGTCATTTTAGGAAGGGTAAAGGGAGAGACATGGGCATTATAATTGCTACTGGGGTGTGGATGAAAGATGGTATCGATTTTCTAATGAAGGATACGATTAAAATTATGTCAAGAACAACACCACGGACATTAGTGGCTTAATTACTCCTATTGAGGATTATACTAGGAGGCAGAGAGAGAATCTTTGAGG
>NC_061820.1:25068608-25076108 GCF_019202785.1 Penaeus chinensis | reverse complement strand
GGCATCTATACTCTCATTTATCACTTCCGTGAAGACATTTACCTATCTAATTTAACTATTTGTAATTTTTTAAATAAAAGAGTTGATTCTTTAGCTATTATTCGTTGGCTTAGTGACTAAGAGTCATAGCTGGTTAATTCACGAAAACTTTTTTATGAATGGTGGTCGTTTTGATTTCTTTATATTAACCGTCACCGTTATGAGTTCGTGATCGGCAACATGGCACAGGATGTTATTTGTATGGAGAATGATGTCAGCTTTGCTTGTTATCATTACATCTAATAAAGTGTTTTCTGGAGGTTTATTGATCATTTGATCAAATATGTTTTTCTTAATTATCTTAACTAACTTTGAATTGTGCTTGTATGAAGCATCATTTAGATCACCTAGGATGATATGAGGTTTCTTTTTTTGTGACTTTTTCAAGATAATCAAAATATTCAGAGGAACTGTCAGGATGCCCGGAAGCATATTGCTTTTTACGCTAACCCAGATATCCTTTACTTCTTCACTTTTTACAGTTGTAGCGGATATCTCAATTGTTTTGAGAGTATCACGTACATATATACTGTCTCTTCTTCCACGTCCTGAGTCGCATCTGTAAACACTGAAATTAGGAATACTGATATAAGCACTTGACATATCTAGCGGAAGCCACGCTTCAATAATACACAAATCTCAAGATTTCTCTCCGATAAGAGCTTTTCGACATCATCAAAAGGAGACTGTGCGTTCATGTGATCTATTTTCAGCATTTGTGATCTGATCGTCAGTCTAGCTGACGGCGGTGCCTTGGCAAATCCTTTGATCACGTATCCGAGTCTAAAAATAGTTCAGGCTTCATTTCTCGGCCTCTTACAGTTACCGTGAAACTAGTGTAGTAATTGTGACTCATCGTTGTCTTGTGTGCTTTCACACTTTGATCCATTTTCCAAATTGTCCGATACGTGTTCTTCGGTGTTTCCTTCCTTTGTGTCTGGATAGCAACTTGTGATGTGGAGGTTCACTGTATCAGGTCGATCACCTATGAAGGGCTTTGGCGCTTGTCGTTCTACTCTTTTGTTGTTGTTGTTGCAGTTTCCTTGATGTGACTGTGACGAAACCTTCGTCTTCAGCATATTGTTCTGCTCTCTGTGCGTAGTTGTTGATCATGACCTAAGTGCTACCTGCGTAGGTGCTTCGATTTTCTTGTTGACTCTTCTTCAAGGACTACTGAGATGTTTTGGCACTTGGGGAGGCAAGCGAATTAGCAAGGACGAAAGCTTGCTCGCTCGCTGCTGGGGAGAGAAAGGGGATGGGCGGGAGGGGAAGGGAGCTGGGAGGGCGCTGGTCATGGATACACCTGGCAGGGAGGGTTGAGGTAAGGGGCATTAAGATAGGGGCAGGAGATGCAAGTGGAAAACAAAATGGCAGAAGGATTGGTCAAGAGCGGGGGAGGGGAGGTCGGATGGGAGTTAGTAGGGGGGGGAGGTCTGTTGTGACGTCTGTTGGCCTTTCGCATTCCTGTTTATGACATATCATTTTGTTTAGTGTTTCCTGTTGTTTGGAGAACAGGTCTATTCTATTTTCTAACAAACTGTCATTGTTACAGAAAAGTTCCTGAGTCTTCGTTTCTTGGTTTCTAGTCTTTTGGAAGAACTTGCCTAAAGGTGTAGAAATATTTGTTTTTTCGATGGCGTTCAGGCCGTAGTTTTGTTGCAAACACCAGGTTTTCATTATCAACACACTGGTCTATCATGGTGTGCACAATGATGTTTATCATCTTCTTAGGGTCCCTTGTCATGTTTCTAGGTTTTCTAGACTCTGATGTGTTGATTACGATGCCATGGGCCTTTTCGATCTCTCCCGGTCCTAAGAGTTTTTTAATCTGATCATAGATAAGCAATCTAGCCCACTCTTTTTTGGTGGAAACAAAATATAAGATTGTGTTCAGCACTATTATTACATTGCCATGACCTATGCTATGGCCCGCGCTACCACGGGGGCCCGTATCCTTAGCCGGAGGTTCCATTACCCTGGGAAGGGAGCTTCATACCCCGGGTTAAAGTCCCAATTCATTCTGGCGATAAGAGCTTGTGCTAACAGCACAAGAAAGCGCCAGGGAATTCCCCTGGTTGGCAAACCTTTGACGCGGGGGTAGGAGACAGAATTCCCTCTGGCGTTGCGGGCCCATGAGATGCCATGGTGTGCTGCGTTGTTTGACTGAGGCGGAGAGGAGGCGAAAGCACGTCTGATCGCCGCGGCGGCTAGACTCAGCAAGATATAATGATAATGATAACAATAATAATAATAATAATAATAATAATAATAATAATAATAATAATAATAATAATAATAATAATAATAATAATAAAAATAATAATAATTATAACACTGATAATGATAATAATAATGTTAATTACAATAACAATCATGAAAATTATTGTTACTGTTAGTGATATTACTACTACCATATATAATACTATTATTACCAATAATATTATTATTATTATTATTGTTTATGTTATTGTTATTAGCATTCTATCTTTATTATCACTGTTATCATTGTAATTACCGCCATTATCATTATTTCTTTTATTATCGTTATCATTATTATTATTATCAGTAGGTCTTGGATGCTGCATCTCGTCCTCTCCGCTCTCCCGCTCTGGCTGCCCGTGTCGGTGGGCAGCACAGCCTGTCGCTTGCCTCGTTTTATCTTATTTTGTTTCATGTCCTCGTTTTCATTGCTTTTATTGTTTTCACCCATTTTTGTTTTTTTTTCTATAATTGTTTTATTTATAAATCAATAACGAGATCTAACGAATTTACTTTTATCAGCTTTTATTCATTTTGGTATTTAAACATTCTGTAAACTTTTAAGGCCTCGATTTTACTTCGCTTTGTTTAGAGTTTCAGGGGAAACATTTTACGCAATTTGTTTATTCTTTCTTTTAAATACGTTACGTTTCTTTTTCTGCTTATTCATTTTTACTTTTTTAATTCCGTGTTTGTCTTTTTTTTTTTTTAAGTGTGTTTATTTAAAGAAAACATTTATAAAAAAAAAAGTGTGCATCTGACGCCAATGGAAAGAAAGCTTTCAGACAATAAAGACAGTCAGCGAATGTGTTTTACTCAACCTAGTTCTTTGAGTGATTAATAACCGGCCATCGCCTTATTTGATTGAAAGACGAAGTGAAATACAAAATCGCGGAAGATATAACGGTAAGAACTGATGTGACTGACATTCTTTGTTTAGGAGCTGGAAGTGATCTAAAAAACATATTAATCGTAGTGATCATGGTTTATTAATGTATTTGGCTGGTGTTCTTTTCTTTTTACATGTGACTTTTATTCATATTTCAAAGTAATAGGAAGTGTGAGTGATCATTTAGTTTAATTTTCTTCTTGTTTTAGACCCGGGTTTTATGCCACCGTATTTAACTTTTAGGTTTAGTTTTTTTAAGCTTTCAGCTTTGTCTTAGTAGTAGTTTTAGCTATTTTACGAAATGTAAAAGAGAATGTGCTGAAGGCACTTCAGCACATTCTATTTTACATTTCGTATTTTTTTCATTCAATGTTAGTATCCTACTCTTATGGCTAGGCTGAACACAAGAAAGAGATTATGACGTTGGAACAATGCCACATAAACCATTCAATTCCCCCCCCCCCCCCCCCGCTACCACTTACGAGAATCTGAACTGACAAGGGTTAACCAGGCCCTTGGCGCCGGTGTCCCTCGCCACCATGAGGGAGGGCAAGAGTCCACGTATATACGCTGACTTGATGAGCTGGAACGGGACCCTTGGGCATGAAGATCACCTTACATCATCTTCATCTTTATCATTACTGTCATCATCATTATTGTTAGTATCATTAGTATCATTATCCTATTTATCTTTACCATTATCATTACCAATATCATTAATACTGCTACTACTATTATCATCTTCCATATTATTATTATTGTTATTGGTGTTATTATTTTTTTTTTATCATAATCATTCGTAATTATTTGTATTATAATTACAGATACTACTATTAGCCTCACTGCTATTGTTGTTATTATCATTATTATTATTATTATTATTATCATTATTATTATTATTATTATTATTATTATTATTATTATTATTATTATTATTATTATTATTATTATTATTATTATTATTATTATTATTATCGTCATCATCATCATCATCATCATTATTATTATCATCATGATCAGGATTTTTTAATTACTTTATTATTATTATTATCAAGATCATTATCACTATTATTATGAATATTATTATCATTATTATTATTATTATTATTATTAGTAGTAGTAGTAGTAGTAGTAGTAGTATTATTACTATTATCATTATTATCATTATCATCATCATTATCACTAAAGTGCTACATCATTATTATTTTTATTATAATTATTATCATTATTATCATTGTTTTTTTATTGCTTCTATCATTATTATTGTTGTTATTGTTATTATTATTATTATTATTATCATCATCATCATCATTATCATCATCATTATCACTAAAGTGCTACATAACCTTCGATATCTAGCACATTTATTTTTACTTTTAAACATTTTTTTTTTTATCATCACTATATAATCATCATCATCATCATCGTCATCATCGTCATCATCGTCATCGCCGTCATTACCTCATTTATTTAATTCACTGCCATGCTCGTAGTAACCTTTATGAATTACATGAATAAGATTCGATTACGATTCCTTTTCTAAAGCCGCTCTTCAATTGATATCAAATCTAACAGTTTAATTGTCCCTCTGCGTGCTATTAATTACAGCCGCCCACATGACGTGCTAATGACCGGGTTTGTAGCTCTTTCAGATTTTGTAATTAGGAACTAAAGGTAATATTATTCAATAGATCGTGACTAATTGGTGAATTAGAGCTGACATATTTAGGATAGATGCATTTAATCACGAACATCCTGGCCGGATATATGACGTGTTGCAATATCTCTCTCGTTCGACCCTATATTGAAATGGGTTTCGGGAATGATTTTCTTTTCTTCTTTTACCTTTTTCTGGCTTCATATCGTATTATCATCGTCGTATTTTCAGTTTCGAAGTGATATAATCTATGCACGCACGTAATCTCCAGTTTAAGCCATTTTTATCGACGTAAAAATTGGGGACGAAAACGGGCTGAAATATTCCATCCGAGTCTGCCTGACATTTCAGAATTTTATACTGAATAAATTGTCAAGACACGAGTCATATCTTTATATCTCGACTGATTTTTGAAGTTATTGATATTCTAACACTAACGCATCAACTTAGAGATAGCAGGGGGGGTGGGGGGTGGAGGGAGTGACAGACAGACAGACTTATAGTTAGAGAACAGAAAAAAAAAATAACCCACCCCCTGAAAAAAAGGGTGATTTCGTAATCGGAAACGTTTCGAGTAAAGAACAACGACAAAAATCAGACAAACAAACAAAGCCGCTAAATAAAGCGAGAAAACAAATCGCGTAACGGAGGTGGATTTCATTGTGTATCTGGAAACGGCTCTTCCGAATAAGTAGGTTGTTGTGCTGGAACCCGGAATGTGATGCAATTTGGTCTAGATTATGACCCTGATCCGAAGACATTGACTTCCCAATGCTATCTCAAAAGGCATAAGGCTTGATGTGTTGTGGCAGTTACAGTCTCGCCTTTGATGCTATCCCAATATTGCAGTGATATTGAATGGAGTCGGACAGCCAAGCACATACTGTGGTGCAACGGCGCCGAGTGGACAAAATGCAGGGGGGAGAAAAGGAAGGGGAAGGAAGGGAGGGAGAGAGAGAGGGAGAGAGAGACAGATAGATAGAGAGAGGTGGGGGGGAGGGGGGAAGAAAGAAAAAGAGAGAAAAAGCACGTTGTGGTGATACAGACTGATAGCGAGAAGAGTGAAAGACCAACAGAGATAGAGAGAACAATACAGACAGGCTGAGTGATGTACTCTATGTACATGCGTAGAATTTGCGAGATAGTAATGAGGCCAATATTACCAATTTCTAAAGCAGAACTTTCATTAAAACATAGTAATAAATACTGATATTTTGAAACCCCTTATTTTAAAAATATTTTCGCTTTCTTCACAAACGTTACCTGAGACTTAGGAACTGATACCTCCAGTACTATTGCGTGAATGTTAATACGCCTCTATTATTACTCGGTTTCACCTTAATCCAAAGAGAAACTGTAGTGTATCTATCTTTTGTAAGATATATTTATTTCTTTGCATTTGGTAAAATTATCCTTGTCACTGATCCTCTTGCTATCAGTGTCATTTTTATTTTAATCATTCTTATCAGTTTTATCATTATTATGATTATCGTCATCCTCATTCTGATTAGCATCATCACTTTTATCACCATGCTCATAATATAAATTCATGTTATATTTGACCAAAAGAAATTAGAGAAAGAAAGAAGAAACTCACAAAATGAATAAATAAATAAAAGGAAGCGTCTGTGTATATCGCATGATCTAAAGAGAAATATTTATTTTTTTATGAAGACCGAGTGAAAAAAAGACTGAAAGATAAAGACAAAATAAAAAGGAAATATGCACTGATGTCTCTTGTGATTTGAGAATATAGAAAATGAATATTGAAATGACTGCGCGCACGTTATGTTCCAGAGGGAAACTGGAAAGAATGAAAAAGGAGAGAGAGAGAGAGAGGGAGGGAGAGAGAGAGAGAGAGAGAGAGAGGGAGAGAGAGAGAGAGAGAGAGAGAGAGAGAGAGAGAGAGAGAGAGAGAGAGAGAGAGAGAGAGAGAGAGAGAGAGAGAGTAAGAGAGAGAGAGAGAGAGAGAGGGAGGGAGGGAGGAAGAGAGGGAGAGAGAGAGAGGGAGAGAGAGAGGGGGGGGGGAGAGAGAGAGCGGGAGAGAGAGAAGGGGAGAGAGAGAGAGAGAGAGAGAGAGAGAGAGAGAGGGGGGGGGGAGGGAGGGAGGGAGGGAGGGAGGGAGAGAGAGAGAGAAAGAGAGAAAAGAGAGAGAGAAGAGAGAGAGAGAGAGAGAGAGAGAGAGAGAGAGAGAGAGAGAGAGAGAGAGAGAGAGAGAGAGAGGCAGGGAGGGAGAGAGAGAGAGGGGGGAGAGAGAGAGAGGGAGGAAGAGAGGGAGAGAGAGAGAGAGAGGGAGGGAGAGAGAGGGGGAGAGAGAGAAGGGGGGAGAAAGCGAGAGAGAGAGAGAGCGGGAGAGAGAGAAGGGGAGAGAAAGCGAGAGAGAGAGAGAGAGAGAGAGAGAGAGAGAGAGAGAGAGAGAGAGAGAGAGAGAGAGAGAGAGAGAGAGAGAGAGAGAGAGAGAGAGAGAGAGAGAGAGAGAGAGAGAGAGAGAGAGAGAGGAAGAGAGGAAGAGAGAGGGGGGGAGACAGAGACAGACAAACAAATAAATAGACAAACAGACAGACACAGAGAGAACCAGTCAGACAGAGAGATTATGACTTAGTCGAAATCACAAAAAAAATAGTAGAAACATAGAAATGAAAGAAAACAAAGATAA
>NC_061820.1:25053608-25056108 GCF_019202785.1 Penaeus chinensis | reverse complement strand
CAGCGATTGGAAGTGCTGTATAAAACCGGCGTTCGCCCTGCACAGCGAACGTAGATTATTAGTATCCACCTGTTGCTGTAGATGTTACAGCATCAGGTGGAAGTTTTAGCACCACCTGTTGATGTCAGCGTTACATCTTTGGATTGAAACTAGCGTGTCTTTATTGCTTCCTAGAAGTTCCACAGCATATGAGCTACCTTCTAGAAGTTCTTAGCGGCCAAGCACACTCACCGGCTATGACATGGACGGAGACTGTGTCGCTGGTGTAGTTCCCGTACCAGCAGGAGTACAGCCCGGAGTCGGCCGGGGAGGCGTCGGCCACGTACAGGCGGCTCCTGATGTAGCCAGAGGCGGCATCGCCCTTCACGCTGACACGGGAGAGAGGCACTATGAGCAACAAAGATGCAACGGGAATCTTCGTCTAAATCTGCCCTAGGCTAATGCATTCCGTGACGCACGAGGTACAGCGTGACGTAGCCTCGCCGTCAATATATACTGCGCTAATATGCTAAGCAGCTCTGCATATTGAGGGCCATAACCGTATCTGGCGAGAGGCGCTCCATCAGGGCATATTGAGGCGCCGGTCGGGGCGCTCGAGCCGCCGATGACTTCCGCGATGATGCACGCAGAAGCGCCGCCGCCGCGTAACTCACCTGATGCCGCCCCGGGAGGTGTTGAAGGAGAGCAGCGTCGCGTCGCGCCGCCACGACACCGCCGCCGGCGGGAACGGAACGCTCTCGATCTCGCACTTGAGCTCGATCATGCTGCCGCTGTTGTAGTGCTTCTCGTGCACTTTGGTGCCTCGCTCGTCCACCACGCGGGCCCGGGGCTCTGGGGGGGAGAGGAGCGGCTTTAAGGCAGATGCGGTAGGCTGTTAGCTTACGTAATTAAAGTTAACTCATTGAAGGGATACCGAGTTGTTAACCTGGAGAATTCAAAAATAAAAGATCAGTGTCTGACACTTTGTAAATTGATTCTTGGCTCCATCAGGGAAAATCTAATGTAACTATGATGACAGAAGTAGCTCCTTACCGGACTATTTTTTGTATCTGATATTATAAAGTAAAATGATTTTTAAGAAATCTAGTCATAACAATAGCCTTCAAGGATCAAGTTTAACACTGATATTCAAACATTACCGACGCCTTAACCAGAAATTTATGGGAATGCTTACTTCTCCTGTCTTGAAATCACACCTATCGAAATATATTTTAGATAGGGCTGTAGCGACAGACTTTGGGATCCGGGATTCTGGGTCCTTGAGGGTTTCCTCTAACATTCAGTGAGGTTTGGTGAAACATGGGGCAAAGGCAACTGGAATTGAGAATTTGAAAATGAAATGGTCCCCATGCCACTAAATATAAAAGATAAATTAAAATGTCATGTACAAGTACACTTTCTTTGAAAGAAAAAAACCTAGCCTAGTATTTTAGGTTTATAATCGATATGGGAATAATCATGTATTGACATATAGACTTGAGCCGGTACCGATTAAGGCTCATAACCGAATGAGCTTTTGGAGGGTTGCTGGGGTTCTGTGAGATCACGGAAGTTTAGTCATATTCATTGCAGGGTATTAAAGGAGCCTCTGACTCCAGATGATCTTGAGATCCCCTCGGGGCCAGGGGAGCCTTTTCAAGTAATTATGCCTCCACCAGGTACGCCACTAATTTTAGAAGATTTTTTTCTATATATGCCCTTATTTGCAAGCAAGCGCTCGCTCGTCTCTTTGACGTGGCTCCTTACCAGTGACGTTGAGGGTGACAGAGATGACCATGGGGATCTGAGTGGACACCTGGCAGCGGTACTGGCCCTGGTCCGCCAGCTGCACGTCGCGGATCACCAGCTTCCACTTCTGGGATCGGTTGCCCTCGTGCCGCTCCAAGGAATACCTGGAAGAGGGGGGGGGGGGGGCGTTTACGTTAACTTACTTCATCTCTCTATCTCTCTCTGCGCGCGCGACATCTTCAGCAGCTCCAGCTCAAAGGGCGTGATTCCTTTCCTGCGAGAGTGAAGTAAGGGAACTCCGCGCCCGTCCGTTTCTCTCGACGACCTCTCTATCCCGTGCGAATTCCCTCCGCTCCCAGTGAGGTCAAACAAACAGACACATTTTTGACGAAATAGAAATTCACCTCGAAGGCCCGCGAGAAGCTGTCCCAAGCACGTTGTTTCTAAAAATGAACGACGGGAATCATACCCCCGACGAGAAACCAACAAATAAATGGACGACAGGATGTCAGTACTCGCACCCATCCTGGGGCAAAGTAGCACCTTCTGAACGAAATGCAAATGAATAGCAATGGGATTAGAATTCATAAAAAAGAAATGTAAGATGTTGCATGCAGCGCCAAATTAGCATTCGTTGTATCCTGTTGCACTTAATAAAAGGAGATTTTTTCAAGAAAGTTTGCCAATAACACGGTAACATCTGCGGGACATCGTGATCTCCTTCCGTGAAATTCACGAGCCAAAATATTATACAAAGAGATGCTTTATCTTA
>NC_061820.1:25016108-25021108 GCF_019202785.1 Penaeus chinensis | reverse complement strand
TGATAAGTCAATTGAAAAAGAAAGCAATAAACCAGTCAGCCAGAGCAGTGTTCCATCACCTTACCGAGGAACGCGAATAAACACGAAGCATTTCCTCGAGTGATATCGCCCTGACGTCGGCGAGGGAGGCACCGAGCCCGAGGCAGTGCCAAGGTAGGCGGACGAGGCGCTCGTTGTGCCGAGAAGAATGAGAGGGCGCCCACACTTTGATCGTTCTCTGATGGCCGATAAGCTATGCGGAGTTCAGCCGTCGACTTTACCATCTGAAATGTCTTTTTATGTCGTTTTTTTGTTTTTATTATTTACCTAATTTTCTCTTTTCTTCTCCTTATCAGAGAGGGGCAATATCCCCCAAGAGATGATACACAAGGACAAAACAGATGTGCCGAGGCGGAAATCACCTCAGGACCGAACTTTTAATCCCAGAGCATCCTAAATCGCCAGTGACTGCGTCCGGCGTAGGATCTTAAGAAGAGTGCTCACCAAACCGTCATCGTCATGCCTTTAGGAGAGAACGCATAAGGACGGAAAGAGAAAGCAAGCATAATCCTCTATTTACGTATTTTCCTTCGATCTGCCCCACTTATTACAGTGTGCATCACCGGAACCGCCTGTGCGACTCGGGAAGAAATTGCTTCTAGTTGACCTTATTTCTTCTTGAGAAAAATGTCTTCGGTACAACTTATTTATAACGGCATTTACACGCTTGCAAACGGCCACAGGAGAACACTCTCTTCGGAGGAAGAAAAGATTATGATGGAAATGCTTCTCAGATATTTATCCATTCGGAGGAAGCATTCATATCAAGACTATCAAATAACTTCACCATCGCTCTCAAACAAGTATGCAATATGTTATCAGATTTAAATAAACTTGATGAACATATACATCCAGTTGGACAGGTGCAGATCTTCTAGTTCTTTCTCTCCGAGTGCTGGCAATGTTTCGGTCACTTTGCTGGTATTTCCAGGAGAAAAAGTATGCGACAAAGGCATGGTTCACGAACAGCAGGCCATTCGGTTTACTTCACTCTGGACGAGCGAACACGTTGATATAGACTGTATGGATGCATGGATACAGTTTATATATGTGTATAAAGATTGACACACAGACTGATTGATTGATTGATTGATTGACTGACAGATTGATAGAGATATAGACAAACAGAAAGTGAGAGAGAGCGAGGTGTGTGTGTGTGTGTGTGTGTGTGTGTGTGTGTGTAGGTATATAGATATATAGATAGATAGATAGATAGATAGATAGATAGATAGATAGATAGGTAGATAGGCAGATATATAGAGAGTTAGGCAGATAGATTAACAGACATATATATATATATAGATTGATACATACATACATACATGAATACATACATACATAGATGAATAGATCGATAGACAGACAAATACAATTAGACAGATCTAACAAACAACATGCGGAAATAGCGAACATGGTAAAACTAACTCCTCAGATACCTCTTAAGCCCAAGTTCAAGAGAAGGATCTTCGACGCATGCTGGAGCGACCCCAGGGCATGCGGCTCGATCAGCCCCGCTTTAGAATGATTGAACTACAGCTTTCTTTCGCTTTCGTAAAAATTCCTACATAATGGCAAAGTTTTGCCGATAATCTGTGAGAGTTTTCGGTGTTCGAGCCTCAGGGATTTAATAATTGATATACAGAATGCAGTATTTCCAAAAAGAACGTGAGTTTTGTCGAGGAATAGTGCATTATGATGCTGTTATTAACTGTTAACAATTATTAACATAGGATTTCCGAAACATAGTTTTCAGGCAAGTATGTAGTTCAGTGTTAATTTTCCACTAGCGCTGAGTCGGTATCTGATAAAGACCCTTGAACATGATCTCTTTTACATGTAAATTGACGTCAAAATGTAACATCAGGAGTTGATAACTGCCAGAGGACTTCAGTACTGCATATCAGAAAATTGCATTGCTTTTCGAAATGGATATAAAACATCCATCTATCTACCTATTCATCTGTTTGTCTGTCTGGCTGTCTGGCTGTCTGGCTGTCTTTCTCTCTCTCTCTCTCTCTCTCTCTCTCTCTCTCTCTCTCTCTCTCTCTCTCTCTCTCTCTCTCTCTCTCTCTCTCTCTCTCTCTCTCTCTCTCTCTCTCTCTCTCTCTCTCTCTCTCTCTCTCTCTCTCTCTCTCTCTTCTCTCTCTAAATGCCTGGCTATTTATCAGAATCTAATTATCTCTCGGCCAAAATGGGGAAACAAGCCACGCCATTTACGTAAAGCCTTTATGCTACGAGTGACATATGTTTCTCTTGTTTCTTACGAATTTGGGTGAAGTGAACCGCGAAGTAGTTAATCTTCCTTCATCCCCGTTTGCCTTTCCTCAACCTCGCTCCCTCCCCTGGCCCACCTTCGACCCACCCATCCCCACTGGCCTACTTCCGACTCACCCCTGCCCCTGGCCCACCTCCCTACCCTGGCCCACCTTCGACCCACTCCTGCCCCCTGGCCCACCTCCGACCCACCCCTGCCCCCTGGCCCACCTTCGACCCACCCCTGCCCCCTGGCCCACCTCCGACTCACCCCTGCCCCTGGCCCATCTCCGACCCACCCCTGCCCCCTGGCCCACCTTCGACCCACCCCTGCCCCCTGGCCCACCTCCGACCCACCCCTGCCCCCTGGCCCACCTTCGACCCACCCCTGCCCCCTGGCCCACCTCCGACTCACCCCTGCCCCTGGCCCATCTCCGACCCACCCCTGCCCCCTGGCCCACCTTCGACACACCGCTGCCCCTGGTCCATCTCCGACCCATCCCTGCCTCCTGGCCCACCTCTGACCCACCCCTGCCCCTGGCCCACCTCCGACTCATCCCTGCCTCCTGGCCCACCTCTGACCCACCCCTCCCCCTTGGCCCACCTCCGACTCACCCCTTCACCTACCCCTGCCCCTGACCCACCTCCGAACCACCTCTGCCCCTGGCCCACCTCTAACCCACCCCTGCCTCCTGGCCCACCTCCGACACACCCCTGCCTCCTGGCCCACCTCTAACCAACCCCTGCCTCCTGGCCCACCTCCGACCCACCCCTGCCCCTGGCCCACCTTTTCACCCCCCCCCCCCCTTCCCCTTACCCCGACCGCACTCGCTCAAAAAAGTCTTATCCTTTGATCCTTTCTCATTTATCCCATCTTGGTTGTATCGCCCACATCTATCTCCTTGCTCTAATATTCAGTGAGTCTTTTCTTGCGTTTATTTCATTTTATTTGTTTATTTAAATTTATAGTCTTTCGTTTGCTGGATGTTGTGTATTGTTGTTGTTGCCTCTGCTGTTGACTTTGTTGTGTTTATGCTGTTGTTATCGTTGCTATTGTTGATGTTGCTCCTGCCATTTTTGCCGCTGTTGTTGTTGTTAAGAATATTGTTGTTGTTCTCGTCAACGCAGCTGCTTTAGGTTATCATTGTTGTTGTTGTTATAGTTGATGTTTTCCGTCTCGCTGTCCAGATTCTCCCAGAAACAGAGGGAAACGGCGCTATAAACTTTCGTAATTCTCAAACGAAATAAAATTCCCTAGATTGCGAAAGACATTTACGAAGATATTAACAAGAACAGGAATAATTTTGAGGGATTTAAGGGCTACATATATATATATATATATATATATATATATATATATATATATATATATATATATATATGTATATATTTATATATATATATATATATATATATATATATATATATATATTTATATATATACATATATATACATATATATATATGTATATATACACACACACACACATACATACACACACACACACACACACACACACACACACACACACACACACACACACACACACACACACACACATATATATATATATATATATATATATATATATATATATATGTATGTATATATATATATATATATATATATATATATATATATATGTGTGTGTGTATTTATATATATATATATTAATTCTTAGTCCTAATCTTATTCTTAATTATTCTTCGTAGTCGTTTGTGAGACATTGTGCTTGGTATGTAGGTGGGTCATTATGTGTGTGTGCATGTGTGTTCATGTGTGCGCGTAAGTCGTGTATGTGTGGCTTCGTGTTCATGTGTGAGTTTAGGTCATGAGTGTGTATGCGTACGTGTGTGTAAGGTTGGGAATTCCAAGATTAATTGCCTGCACTTACACAGAGTGAAAGGATCTATATGTTTAATTGATGTTTAAAAGGTAAGAGACAAAGGTAAAAAAACGGAGAAGCACTGTAGGAAGAAATTAAAGGAAAGAGGATATAAGAAAAAAGAGGTGGAGATGTAGTCGAAGTAAGACACAAAAAAAACACTAATGGAGAAGAAGTTACAGATTGAAATGGGAGAAGATAAGAAAAAGTATGAAAAACGAAATGAAAGAGACAAAATCGGAGAAGGAAAAAAGGCACTAATAAGAGGAAAGTAAATAAAGCTAAAGGCAAAAGCAAAGAAGACGTTGATAACCAAAATAGAAAAAAGAGCATAACTATGACATGAAGAAGATAATAAGTGAAGAAAGTTAAATATAGGAACGAAGAGCAAGACGAGCTTAGAGTATATTAGACCCGAATTGAAATTTAGCGTCACACTCACTCTTGCTCTCCTGTCGCTCGAGGTAGCATGTGCGGCATCCGAACACCAAATTATATCAATCCCGAACACAATAAGACACAAAATCCGACTGAACTAGATACAATTGACGAGAGAATTCTGAAACAAAAATCAGATATTCTTTTATTCAATATCTTACCTACGACCTCAATTGCAATGACTATCCATTAAAAGAAGAAGAAAAAAAGAGAGAAAAAAGTTAGACTGCGTAAGTAATGTCATTAAATTTCCGTGTGGATTAATTCTACCTTCACTGACATCGAGGCTAAAAGAGACTTTGCATTGAGTTCCATGGCAATTATTCAGAGCATAAGCCTAGAAAATCTAGTTAAAAGCTTTGAATGTCATGTGTTTAAATCTAG
>NC_061820.1:24993608-24996108 GCF_019202785.1 Penaeus chinensis | reverse complement strand
TTCATTGATTTATCTACACACACGCACACACACACACACACATATATGGGCCTGCTGAGCAGCGGGCCGCCCGGAGAGCGGCAAGCCCGAAGGGGGAGCCCGACTGCGGCTGAATCGTGACTCGCGGAAGAATGTTTGTATGGGTCAGAAACCCGGTTACACGGCGCGGTGATGGGGCGTGGGCTGTACCGAACGGTGGTGATGCCGCCGTGATTGGTCACTCCACAGCAGTTAGAGGGCGTGACCTTGAAGGCGTCTGAGCGGTCTGAAATTGGTCTGACCCCTACAGGCAAACAGACAAATAGAAATGCAGAGAGAGACAGACAGACAGATAGACAGAGATACAGAGGGAAGGAGGGAGAGGGAGACATACAGACAGACAGACAGACAAACAGACAGAGACAGAAACAGAGAGAGTAAACAAGAGATAGAAGCGATAATTTGCGTAGGCACGGAGATCACGTCGTTGATAATACACTTGTTTATTGATATAGATATCCTATATTATATATCCTGTAAGATACCAAGGATCCCGTGTCTTTAATTATATCAACAATAAGTATGAGGACAGATGAATTACATTTCTTGTGTATCTGCATTAATTAATTCCACTTAACCCATAGTCAGTCGTCGACAAAAACGCCTTTTGTGGGGTTCAAAGATCATTGTAAAACCACATTTGAAATTGTATTCGTGTTTCTTCGCCGATAAACTTGTTATTCCACGTCGTAGGAGTAACTTGGCTAAATTTCCCCTTTAACGTTTTCCTGAAGTTGCCCCCCCCCCCCCGGCCCGTCTTACCAGTCCTGGTTCCATGTGTCCGCCGCTCCGTCTGCCTGAATTCTGGCCTCGCCACCGCCATGCATGCACTGATAGCCTCCTCTCCCCCACTCCCCTCTCCTCCCTGGGCTTTCCCTTTAACTCTCTTTTTTTCCCTTTCCAGCGCTTTGTTTCCTTCTTTTCTTTACTTTTTATTCTGTTTACTTTATTTCTCCCCTTTATTATCATCTCCACTCTCCCGTTTCGCAACTTTCCCCTCTCGCTTTTCTGTCTTCCTCTCTCTGTCCTTTTTTCTCTTCTTCCATCATCTTTTCCTCTCTCTTCTCTCTCTCTCTCTCTCTCTCTCTCTCTCTCTCTCTCTCTCTCTCTCTCTCTCTCTCTCTCTCTCTCTCTCTCTCTCTCTCTCTCTTCCCCGCTTTCATGTCTTGCCTTCCAACTGGGTTCCATCTTTCCTTCCTACCTTCCTTCTTTCCTTTCCTCCATTCTCTCTCTTCCTCTTCCTTTCCTCTTCTGTCGCTTTCCCTTCCTACTTTTCCGCCTCCTTCTTTCCTTTCCTCACTTCCTTCGTATCCTTGCCTTCCTTCCTCCGTTCTCTCCTTCATCCAATCCTTCATTAATTCCTTCCTTCTCACTTTCTTCATTTCCTTCCAGTCTTCTCTTCCTTCCGTCCTTCCTTTCTTCCTCTTTCCCTCCTTTCTTCCTCTCCCCCCCCCCCTTCCCTTACTTCTTTCCTTCCTTTCATACTCCTTTTCTTCCTTCCTGTTTCCCTTCCTTCCTTCCCTCCTCCCTCTCATCCTACCACACCTCAATTTCTTCGTCTCTCGTTTTATGCCTTTCGCCTTTCATTCGTTGATCCTGCATTGATAATCGCCCATTTGGTTTTAACGTGCGACGCAGATGAAAGGCTGAATCTGCCTAGTGTGATTGCGTCACGATTTGTTCTTTATGAATAAACTTTCCATTATCTGTACCAGGAAGAAAACAATATGATGCTGTACTGGGTATTCGTGCTTTCGCAATATTTATAACAAATTTCAGTAATGAACAACAGAACCAGATTTATCTTTCGTGGAATTAAACGGAATATAAAAAGGAGAAAGGCACAGTAAATAATTTACAAAGGTCAAGTTTCGAATCCCCGGTCGTCCATATAAATCGCTATTTAGAGGACAATAATTTACAGTCTCATCTCGTCCACAGTCCTTCCGCGGCTCCACACTCTATATAATTTCCATGACGCGAAGTAGGTGACACTCTTCTCGGAGCGGACTGTGCAAGTTTGGCAATAAAGTTCCCACAAACCATTTAGTGGGGTTTTTTTTCTTTCTTTTTTTTTTTTGGCTTCTACTAGTTATTTCCCTTCCCATAACTGTACTACCGCACAGCAAATTATTCCCAGAATATTGCGTTTCTGTAGAGGATATTGCACTATATAAGTCATTCTAAACATGTGACAATCCTGTTAATGAGAAAGAAAAATCGACTACCTGAGAATATTCTTTACTATCACACGAATTCTGTGAATTAAGGCATATACATCTTTTGAAAATTACAGCATACACCCCTGTGCTCCGGGGTTAAAGGCGAAGGAGAGAAGAGGCTGCCACCGAAGTCCATTGCGTTGCTGGCCCAGGTATTATTTGGCCCTCTGTATGGGGCCTCCCATTACACTGACAATGTAAGGCTGATTTCTGCTGTGTTTGGTAATACCTTTTGTGGA
>NC_061820.1:24961108-24966108 GCF_019202785.1 Penaeus chinensis | reverse complement strand
GGAAGGAGGGGGGAGGGGAGGAAGAAGGAGGGGGAAGACGTTGTATGGAGATATGTCATCCGTGAGGACGTTTTCGCGATCCTGCGATGGCGTGCGCGCAGGAGGGGCGGGAAGTTTTAAATCTGCTCCTTCGCGGTAAATCCTTCCTCGTCCATCGCCGAGTTAAAGGCTTCTGAGATATATGGCGGAAGCTTCGTCTGGATGCGACGATGATGATGTGTTCGGAAAATCAATGGCGTTACGGGGATAAGGAAGCAAATCATGTCGGTCGGGTGGAGAAGAAAATATGTGTATTGGGAGCTATGACGTCTTTTATTTATATTCTTGTTTGTAAGGTCTTCTAGTAACATAGGGTGACAACCTGAAGACTTGTAGATTGTCCAGGTATAGGCGAAGAAAGATGTTATTATCAGTTTTCAAAATAACCACTCCAGAACAAAGGAAGTATTTGTAACTCCGATGGAGCAGTGACCACTGCATTGCCCCATTTTAATAGACTGTACAATCAGTTCTCTAACACTAATTTAACTTCTCTTCGTTTTTTTTTTTTGTTTTTTTTTTTTTCTTTTTGCGGAATTCCCACAGAAAACAGAAGTGTTGTTGAGTGCCAGGTCGTTTTTGTTAAATCCTTTATTATATGAATACCTTAAAGTCAAACGTAAACTTTTGCATAATTACAATTTTTACTTTTAAAATGATATCATGAACGAAGTCCCCCGGATATGACCAAACTCTCCTACTTTATCATTTCTTTTCACTATCCTTTTGAATATACGAAGACCATTAAACCGTAACAATTTGACATAATGAGTATTTAACTGAACATAAAACGCATTTAGCGACTGACTAAATCCCATTTACCAAAATGGGCCAAATGCTTGTAATTGTCCAACCATTGTTTAGCTTCGACCTCACACGTTATCGGTCACCCATTCAGGCGTTGATAGAAACCTTTGGTGCTATTGACAGGCGCATACTGATGCGATTCTCTTTCCATTAGAAGACCACTGAGAGAGATGGGGAGAGGAGGCTATTTTCGATTGGTATAATTAGGTTACAGGACAAGGTTTTGTCGCCTGTCTATGTAATGCAAGGTGTTGTGTGTGTGTGTGTGTGTGTGTGTGTGTGTGTGTGCCCAGGTCTGTGTCTGTGTTTATTTCCTTGTCTTTGTCGTTGTGTTTGCGTGTATTTCTGCGTTTGTTTGTTTTTTTATGATCGTGCCTATGCTAGTGTATGTATGTCTGCAACTATGTGTTTATACTTCCGTCTATGACATGAAACGAAAAGAAAAGAGAGAAATAAGAATCTAACACCGAAGTAATGTTACGTGAGCACTTCGACTGTAAATGAGATTACTATTTTTCCTTTTTTTTTTTTCTTCTTCTTCCTCTTTTGGAAAACTGAACAATTACCAAAACGACTCAATAGTAATTAACGAAATTTGAGTTGTCATTAGCGAACTTCGACCGTGATTGAACTGATTAGAAAAGTTTAAAAGGCAATCAGAGAGTGAAAAAGGGAGATTTGAAAGTTTATGAAACCGGTTCAAACACTTCAAAGGAAAATTGCAAAATACTTCACAGAGATTATCATTGTAGTATGAGTGATCAAACTGCGGGTGTAACATTCTCGCTCTATTCATCATCATAATTATTGTTAATAACATTGTCCTTTTGTACACAGTCAATATTATTGACATCATTACTATCATTAGCCTCAGTATGATCATAATTACAGAGATTATTATCATTGTTAATGTTGTTAATAATACTCTTCCCTATCTTTGCTGTTATTGCTCTGTTCGTTATCATTTTATTATCAGTATCTTATCACCACCAATAATACCATTGAATTATTTGTATTATTGGTTGTGATAGCAATATTTTATTACTGTTGTTTTTATTATCACTGTTAATACTATTATTATGAATATTTATTTTATCTTTATAATTGATAATAATATTAATAGTATTATAATTACTGTTATTATCATATTTTATCATTATTATGATTGTTATTATTATTATTATTATAATGGTCATTATCAGTATCATTATTATTATCATTATCACTATCATTATCACTATCATCATCAGCAGCAGCAGCATTATCATCATCATCATCATTATTACTATCATCAATATTATTATCATTATATTCATCACTATCATTGTTTTGTTGTTATTAACATTATCACTATTAGTATCAATAGTATCATTATAGTCTTGAGTGGAAAGGTCGACGGAGGGCCAAGTGGAGAGGCTCTTCCTTGGACTGCGTACACCCTCCCCCTTTCTCCCCCACTGCATATACCCTCCCCCACCTTCACTTCCCCATCCTTCATTACAGTTGTGCCGCTAACCAGCTGTTGAAGCCGGGAAAGGATTTTACCGAATGCGTCTGGATCACAGTTAAGATACTGACGTCAGCTGCGACTGCTGGAGGAGGCGTCTGGTAATTCCTCAGGGCTTTTGGAGATAAGGCTTTCCTCGGCCTCTACTGTGTCCCTAAGTGCTCCTGTGGCCGCGTTAGGAGCGAGGCGTTCCCTGGGTCAAATCCTAGTACACATTCTAGAGGGAATTCCGTTAATTGGATCGGCATCTTAAAGGGAATTCTATAGGATGATGCGTGATGACTACAATGAAGAATATATTTAACTTCACGTTAAATTTGAATCACTCCTGTAGAACCTACTAATTGTTCAAGCCCCTCCATAGACATGATGTAGGTCTTTTTAAACTGTATTATCGCCCATAGATTTATTTGCATACTTTAAAATGTTGGAAATATTTCAATTAACGCACACAGTAATTATTGGAGAGTATAACGAACGAGAAGGGGTCAGGCCCTTCGCTATTACGCGTATTTTGTCGACATTGTTCATTAGGGTAATGGAATCAAAACAAATATATGGGATCAATTTTGATATGTGGAATTGTATGGATGTGGCAAATGTAGCAATTAGAATGATATGCAACGACTGACCTTCGTGTTTTTCGTTTCCAAAAGGACCGAAATTATCAGTCAAAACTTTTATAATTACCAATTAATGTCAACAGAAAAACTCATAAGCTTTTTATGATGATATATAAACATTTTTTATTTCCCTCTTTGTTGGATTACCATAGATTTTCCATTACAGCTGATGATAGCAATATCATTCCGGAATTATTTTAACCAAACCATGAGCCCTAATCCATTCACCAATTCAGCCCTCTGTCCAGTATGTCCCGTTACTAGATGCAATCCATACGTACGCGTAGGATGCATCACTGTATCCTAAACTTGGGAAGTGAGATGCAGTGGGTGTGTGTCCATAGAGGGAATCATGTTTACGTCTGTTTTAACACCAAAAGAAAGTATGGGTTATGTTTTCACAGCGTCATGCATCCATTTCTCATAGGTGTATTGGTTTTCTTTGATAACGACACAATATAATAATACAAGAATTTTGATTATTTGTCATCATTATCATTATTGTTTTTAAGATTATTTGTAATACTGTTATGATCGTCATTGTAATTATCATTATTACTTCTGCTTTTATTATCATTATCATTTCTATTATAATCATCATTATCATCATCATCATCATTATAAACATTATCGTTACTAGCATCAATGCTCTTACTATTTATATTTCTTATTGTTGTCATTGTTGTTAATATCACTAGTTTTGCTATTACCGTTGCTATTATCATCATTATTATTATAACCATTATTATAATTATAATTATTCTATCAGGATTATCATTTTTATCACTACATGGTATCAATATCACTATTATTATTATTATTATCATTATTATTATTATTGTTGTTGTTGTTGTTGCAGTTGTCGTTGTTATCTATATTATTATTGTAATTAATATAAGTGTTATTGTTATCATTTTTATTTTTATCATTATCATTATTTTCATAATTATTATCATTATCATTATCATTATTCGTTCATTATTATTATTATAATGATTATTATTATTATCATTATCATTATCAATTCCATTACTATCATTTTCATTACTATTATCATTATTATTATTTTTATCATTTTTATTGTTATTGTTATTATTTTCTTTATCATTTTTATTGTTATTGTTATTATTTTCTTTATCATTATTATTATTATTATCATTATTATTATTATTATTATTTTTATTATTATTATTGTTGTTGTTGTTTTGTTGTTGTTATTATTATTATTGTGAATATAATTATATTATCATTATTATTGTTGTCATTATTATTAATATTATTATGATTATCATTATAATTATTATTATTATTACTATTATTATGATTATCATCTTTAGCATTATTAGCATTATTAACATTATCATTCTCATTATTATCATTATTATTAGCATTATTATCATTATTATTATTACAATAATCATTATCATTATTATCATTAGCATTATTATCATCATCATTATAGGCATTATTATTACTGTTATCATTGTTGTTGTTGTTGTAATTATTAGTATTATTATCATCATCATCGTCATCATCATTATCATCACCGTTATTATTATCATTATCATTGTTATTATTATTGCTGTTGTTATCATCCTTTTCATATCCTTATTATTATTATTATTATTATCATTATGATGATGATGATTATAATTATTATCATTAATACTATCATTGTTATTATTGTTGCTATTTTTGTTCATCATCGTTATCATCATTATAATCGTTCTTATCACTATTAGTACTATAGGTATTATTAGTATTAGCATCAGCATCACCATTTTATTATTATTATAATCATCAGTATTATCATTATAGTTCACAATAATCCTTATCATTATTGTAATGGTAATTGTTATTCCTATGATGGTAATGACAATAATGATAATCATGAGGGCCATAATGATAATGACAGTGAAAACGATAATGATAAAAATAGTAATTATTATTATTACCACTATTGCCAGAATCATAGCAAAAACAATGATCATGAAGATGATTATGATGATAATTATCATTGTTTA
>NC_061820.1:24951108-24953608 GCF_019202785.1 Penaeus chinensis | reverse complement strand
TATATATATATATATATATACTACAACATGTGATAGTTAAGTCTGAGTAAGTGATTAATTTAATCTTCGTTGCAATATTTCCACTAGCCTCACAGCTTGTTTGACTTATTGCATATATATATTTATATATATATATATATATTTTATTTTATATTTATGTATAAAAGGTATGAATGAGAATGAATATCTTCACAATACAAGAGTTGTATTTGACCGGTTTCGACTTTGTCTTCGTCAGAAATACATGTATTTCTGACGAAGACAAAGTCGAAACCGGTCAAATACATCTCTTGTATTGTGAAGATATTCATTCTCATTCATACCTTTTATACATTTGTCAACAATTTTTTATTTATATATATATATATGTATATATACATACATATATATATATATATATATATATATATATATGCAATAAGTCAAACAAGCTGTAAGGCTAGTGGAAATATTGCAACGAAGATTAAATTAATCACTCACTCAGACTTAACTATCACATGTTGTAGTTTGTTTGTTTTTCAATTCAGATCTGATCACTGATGCATCATATTGCATTGAATGGAGTGGCTGATTATGTTTAAATAAAAAGAAAAAAATGTACATCCAAATGTATATGTGATAAATAGAAGACGTACATAAAATCAGAGATTCCAAATCAGTTATGCTCGACTCCTCACATAAAAAGTGTAGCTCCCACCTTCGTGACGACAGCCCCCTTGATAGATAAAGCAGCATCTCTTTCCCTAGATAATAAAGCTTCCAATCTATTTTGATGTTGTGTAATTAAACTGGGCGTAAAGGTCCCGTAGAGTTGTTCATACAAAGTGATGGCTATTTGGCTGTTCTGATAACGTTCTAAGGATCTTTGTTAGGCTGCCGAGAAATGAATGAGCTCGAGTGGCATCACTGTACGTGACACATACTAGCGCCTGTGTGAAATAAGGACTGTTTTAACCTCTAATTAATTCATATATTAGGATGCATCTAAATAGCTAGTCAAGCTAGGCTGTTAAGCATTATGTTAGTATTTCGCAAAGTTAGCATTTCGCGACAGAGATCACACGATCTCAGGTGACCTTGTTCCTCAGCCTTTACTCAGCTTAACCTGGTTTTCAGTCCTAGTTCAGCAGTTGTCATGTTCAGGCCTATATTATCATCCTAATCTCACAGGGCTGGGCCTCTTGACATCACCAGTTATAGTGCACGTTCATATTTATTAAGTCACACTGTATAAGTAAACGTACGCCTCTCATATGTTTTGTAATTTTTGCCAGTTATATGTTTTTCGTTGTCACGTCTTGTACTAGAGCTTCTTCTAGGTCATCCCGCAACCTGGGGCCGGATTCACTAACGCACTTACGATGGTAAAATCGCTGGTAACTACGATCGTAGACAGAGAACGGTGGTATTTACTAACAATTTAGTTACCATAGTAAATTTAGCAGTGGTCGGAGCATTGATAACTTCAGTGTTATCACGTTCAAAAATCAATATTTTATTAGAATATAAACAGAATATAGAATATATAGATCAGTGAGCTCTTAAATAATTCTTCTTCTCCATAATTGTTATTATAGTATAGCAGTGGATTATTTATTTTGTTAGACGATAAATGGCGTTGATTTTTTAAACCATGCTTGGTTCGGTTCCTTATTTAAAAACGAAGAAAAAAACGTAAACAAATAAATTATTTGTGTTTAGCTGGTTCTTTGTTTGACAATGAATAATGATATGTAATTAACTGATTCATATTTTGACGACAAATAGCCAGGGAGATCTTTTAACATCCCACGTGATGGATTTAAATAAACACATTTTCATTAAAAACATTTCTACATATCCGTATATCCTGCATTTATAATTCAAAATTTGCGCCGTTGCGTCGCGTTTTACAACTTATTTAGGCCGAAGGAGCCCTAAATAAGTACGCATGGCAATTGCTGGTTGGTGAAATTGCTGTACTAGAGCCCTCTGTTAGTTACCATTAGAACGAGTTGATTTCGATCGTAACTCTTAAGAGGCGAGTTACCATCTCTTCGTAAATCCCACTTTACCATTGCTGGAAAAAATGATGGTAACTGACCGCTGGCAAATGCGCTACGATCGTATGTTAGTGAATCCGGCCCCTGGTCTTTTGGCGGCCTTGGTTTCTAGTATGACCTCAGGGCGTCCAATTAGTGCTGCAGAGCGTCCATCCACTGTATGATCGTCCGGCAATATGACCCACCCATTTGAATTTTGCTTTATTACTCACTTCTAGAATGTATCTAATGTCGCCTTTTCTCTTATTCAGTATGCTTGTTAGTTAAAGTAGATTTATAGGTCGACTTCACTGATTTGGAGGCCGACTGCTCTGCTCACTTTATTGAGTTCAAAGAGCATTCTCTTTCACATTGTCTGTGAAGGTGATGTCAGCAAATACCAGGTGCCTGAGATATTCACCGCCGATATTAATGTCTTTACGGAACCAGTCTAGACGTCAGAAGACCCTTTCCAAGCA
>NC_061820.1:24936108-24941108 GCF_019202785.1 Penaeus chinensis | reverse complement strand
GGTAAAATATATACATAAGTGTCATGCTATAGCAACCAAAGTCAGCCGTGGACAAAGAATGAGAGTAAAAAAAGGGATGACTAAAATTCACGACCCAGGATGTGCAATTGCCTTGCATTACCATAAGTTTTTTTGTGTTTGTTTTGTTTAATTTCCGTGGAGATTATGACACGCAAACGTAGATACATTCCCATTTTAACTCAGACTGAAATAAAAATGATTATATACTTTCAGTATAGGCATTTGTTCATTCTGACTTAGATCTTTCAGTGGAGCAGGTATTTGATCAGTAATATTTAGATAAATGCTACAGCTGCCAAAATTAGCTTGTGATTCCTAGCCGTTCTGTCAGCGATATTTAGGAAACATGCTATGTTGTAAATCATTCATTTCAATGAAATGCATGTTATAATTTTATGACAAAAAAAAACGGGAAAATAACAAAAAATGGGAGATATAATTTCTGTTTCATCAAATAAAAGCAGACTGGCCATGCGCTCAGAATATCTGAGAAGCTTGAGCTTATATATCCGACGGTTGTTCAGAGTGCTTGCATCAAACGAAAATACGGGAGAACATTTCAAAAAGAACAGACTATCCGTAAGAAAAAAAAATCTGTGGCATAACGTCCAGAAAGCAGCCACAGATCAGCTTTTTATCAAACATTTCGTTTGTTAGCTGATGCGTCATACACCCCCCCCCCCCCACACACACACACACACACCCAGCCCTGACGTGTAATTCTTGGAGCAATATATTAAAAGGCGTAAATAGCATTTTTCAATGATGAAGTCGTATTAATAAAGCTCGCTGTGTGTGTGTGTGTGTGTGTGTGTGTGTGTGTGTGTGTGTGTGTGTGTGTGCGCGTGTGTGTGTGTGTGTGTGTGGGTGTGTGTGTGTGTGTGAGTACCATATTCATTCAGTCATTCAGACTACAGAGGTAACCTGACATGAGCAGGGTGATATCAGCGTAATAGGTGTGGCAGAGAATAGGTGGAGCAAAACCTGCCTTCTTAACAAGTAAAACCTTGAACAGAAATACTCTGTAAACTAAACATTAGTTTACTAAGGTTACATTTTAGCCCAGGGCAGAAATTTGAGCGGGTGGAGCCTACTGATTATGTAAAACAGTGTCAAGTTAAAACTTCAGTGTTGAAATTTTGTTGGATTTGTAGATGAGATAAAAAGAGAATATAGTTTGTGCACAAGGATATATTTCCAGAAATATACTTCTTGACCAAAACGTATCCTGTTTCTAGTTGGTGTTTCATTATTTGTGCAACTTTCCATGATCTGGAGAGCATATTTCTGCCTGGACATCACCGGGGACCTTCAGCTAGTAGTGGATATAAAACAATATCTGATGATCATTAATGTTTAAGAAGATAGCTTTAGCTGAAAGGAAATTTGAGCAAAATTATAAAATTGCCAACAAAATAAATGAGTATACTAACTGCCTTTCTTGCGCCACTTTTAATTAACTTGGACCGAATCTAGCAAGTGTGCGCCACTGCCGCCCCTGGCCGGAGGGTCACGAACGTAAAACCTCTTAGTATTGAGAATGCGATCGCATTTGTCAAGATATAATCATACCTACATTAAATAATTTAATCTATCTTTGATCAGAGGCTTCTTATTCTAATCAGAGTGCATGTTTTGTAATGAAATAGAGCAAAATGCTAAACATGAATAAATTATTTTCACCGGTTTTAGGCATGGTCACTCTAATTTTACATTCTTTATGTTTCTAGGATTTTATTGATGAATGCTACAAGCTGATTTGATGTGAGTAAACGTGAGGATAAATGTAATCATTAATTTAATTTTTAAATTTAGTTTGATTCCATTTGTTACAATGGATATTCTTGGTGTGGCATTCTGTCTGTTTCATTTTGCTTCTAAACTATCCCCTGTGTGCAAGGAATGGCCGGGGTTACCATCCACTGGCGGCGAGAGATTTGAACGCAGGTCAGCAAGATTGCTAAACTAGATCGCTACCGCTATGTAACCAAAATTTGTTAAAATGAAGAATGAAGTAGATTTCTAATAGATAAGAAGGTTTTATTCCGCAAATAGAAATCTTGATATCAGTTCACATTGTAAATAATAAAGATGCATTTCACACTTGCATTTTCGTGGTTCAACTCAGCACGAAATTCATATCTCGTGCTTAGACTATTATATGATTGCTACGAAGCAAGTTTAGACTAACTTTCATTATAGCCACATATATTGGTACTTCGTTTTAAAAGCTTCAGAAACAGCTATCCGAAAGCTACATCCGACTTACATGCGGTCTGCAGACAAGGTCTCCCACATTTGATTTGGATTGGTCTGCCATATTCGTACGAATGCTTTACATTTTTTAATATATCTTATTGTTTTTTTCCTCCAATTTGATTTCTCGAAGTACTTAAATTAGGCATCTTTCTGTATACAAATACATGAAATATAGATGAAGACAAGTCTATAGATACGTATTTGTTTTTATAATACATTGCTACCCTTCTGCGTCTGTGACCCAAGAAAAAAACGATTCATGTTAGGGATACCACATGATATACACATGACGGTATCAGCGTTTATTTTTACACACTTGTTATACATTTTTTTTAAGGAATGATGTCTTTTATTCTTTTGATGATAGGAAAATACATGAAGAATCTTATCTAATTTGAATTATAAATATATACATACACTATAGCTATGGTGCTTTGTTTCTGTGTATCTGAATGTGTGTATGTTTAAGTGTGTGTGTGTGTGTGTGTGTGTGTGTGTGTGTGTGTGTGTGTGTGTGTGTGTGTGTGTGTGTGTGTGTGTGTGTGTGTGTTTCGTTAGTGCATGTTTATCAATATGCTTGGTGCAAAAACACGATTCAGTATCTACACGAGTATGAGAGTGTAATGGTTATTAATATACCTGTTACAAAAGCACAGTTTAGTCTTTGCATTTCAGTACAGTAATATGCCTCTGATTAAGACAACTTTTACGCCTACTTTTAGCATTAGAAACACAAGAAATTCTTTATTCAGATTATTTCCATTGGATTTTAGCCTCCCCCCCTCTCTCTCTCTCTCTCTCTCTCTCTCTCTCTCTCTCTCTCTCTCTCTCTCTCTCTCTCTCTCTCTCTCTCTCTCTCTCTCTCTCCTCTCTCTCCCTCTCTCTCTCTTTCTCTCTCTCTCTCTCTCTCTCTCTCTCTCTCTCTCTCTCTCTCGTTCTCTCTCTCTCTCTCTCTCTCTCTCTCTCTCTCTCTCTCTCTCTCTCTCTCTCTCTCTCTCTCTCTCTCTCTCTCTCTCCTTCTCTTCTCCGTATCTCCCCTCCTTCTCTCTCCCCCCTTCTCTCTCTCCGTATCTCCCCTCCTTCTCTCTCTCCCCTTCTCCCTCCCCCCTTCTCTCTCCCCCCTTCTCTCCCTCCCTCCCTCCCTCCCTCTTACGTTTAATTACACAATCAAAAATATAATACAGATCCATTCTGTACTCTGACCGAACGGATCATTACTTACGAATATAAACGAAAATAACAAGCAATAAAAGGAAATAATAAAAACATAACAAAAGAGCTTACGACATATACTATCTATGTTGTTGGCACATAGCAGCTATAAAAATCACATAAATCACAGTGCTTAGGTAATGTGCGACATAGGATCACAAAATGAATAATTTTTGCATCATTTAATTTTGATTGGTCGCAAAAGATATCATATATTGCTTGCAAACTGCTTTGATTTGAAACTTAATATCACAACGATTTTTGGGCACTTGTTTTCGAGAAAAAAAATCATACCTTCTCACATTATTATTTTTATTTTACAAACGCAATGATTTCGTGTGTTGTAGTAAACTGATTTTTAAATATTTCAGCTTTTCGAGTCCTTTGCTAATTCATTCTTCGAAGTGAAAAGCGAATGAATAAGAATTCGGTTTTAAATCCATTATGGCAAGAAAGACATGTAAAATGAATAATCGATTTGCGCATTTAAGAAAACCTTCATTTTAGATTTCTACTTGTTTTTTTACGCACATTCACTTGTACGCAGTCACGCAGTGGCAAAAAAAGATGAATAAACAAATGTAAGAGTAATTATTCAAAATAAGTCTTTTATTACTTCACAAAAACAACAAAAGAATAATCAAAAACAGGTTTATGGGGAAAACACTACTCAAAGGTTTTCGAACACATTAGTAAAAATACATTTATGATTAATGAAATTTCTTTTTCCCTTTTTATATTTTGGTGGGGACATGTTATTGTGGGTTGATCTTAAGCAGTGGTTCCCAAACTAAGGTCAGCTACGTGCCCCTTGAAGATTCCCATCACCACTATTGTATATTCTAAAATGTTATTGAATCTTGCAAAACTAACAAGATCCTGAAATAAGATAGATTAATCCTTTAAATTGGATATAACAGAAAAATAAGCATAAGAAGCAAGTCGAGTACCCCAAGGAAATTCCTTCCCTTACTCCAAAGGATATGTGCACATCAATTTGGGAACCTCTGGTCTGAAGGCTTTCGGAGGACGGCCAGAACAAAGCTGCGTACGCACACTGTATTATACCGACGAAGGCCTATTATATCATAAATTAATTCACCCCATTAGTTTTTGCGATACCGTTTGAATTTGTTTGGCATTTCTTAATAACAGAATAAAGCCAAGGAACTTTGCAGTGCATACAGCATGAATTACTATTTAGTTCTTCTATTCATATTACATAATTATGACGGTCTGCTATATGGTATTTTTTTCAGAACCTCACTTGTACAGTGTTATAAAATAATTATCTTGCTACAGAGGAATCTCTTCAGTAGATATAGATTTAAAATAAATATCCGTGGAAAAATAACTCTTTTCAGTATTCCGTTTTTTGCAATATGTAAATATGATACATATGGCAAGTTTACATTGTACATTATGAATACACAACTACTTGCTATGCGACGTGTTAACATGATGATATACTATAAATACACAGCTATTTATGCAGATCGACGTATGAA
>NC_061820.1:24923608-24926108 GCF_019202785.1 Penaeus chinensis | reverse complement strand
TTTTCTCTTTTTCTCTTTTCTCTTTTCTCTTTTCTCTTTTCTCTTTTCTCTTTTCACTTTTCTCTTTTCTCTTTTCTCTTTTCTCTTTCCTTTCCTCTTCTCTCTTCCTCTTCTCTCTTCCCTCTTCTCTCTTCCTCTTCTCTCTTCTCTCTTCTCTCTTCCTTCTTCTCTCTTCCTTCTTCTCTCTTCCTTCTTCTCTCTTCCTTCTTCTCTCTTCCTTTTTCTCTCTTCTCTCTTCTCTCTTCCTTCTTCTCTCTTATCTTATTTCTTCCCTCTTCCCTGTTCCCTCTTCCCTGTTCCCTCTTCCCTCTTCCCCTTTCTCTCTTATCTCATGTCTCTTCTCTCTCTTTTCTCTTTTCCCGTCGATGCCTATGATTACCGGCGATAACGCAGGACGGCGCCGGATACCAGGGCTTCCTCGCAGCGCCACCACCAAGGTGATGCAGTGGACGAGCGGGTGACGGATGACAGCTGCGGCGCCCTCTGGCTGCCCTCCAGACCTTCGCCCTCCTAGGGGTGCCTTAAGCCCTTCCTCCTCCTCCCGTGGCCCCCCCTATCCACCCTATGCCCTCCCACCCCCCTGGGCTCTCCACCCTCCTCCCCGAGATGGGAAGTGCAAGGCTGGGAAGCGCCTGGGCAAAGGGTTTCGAGAGAGGAATTCAGCAGTTGTTTTAATGGTGGATTTTGGACTAGATGAGGAAAAAAGATAAAAATGAAAGAAGAGCATATAGCGACTTGCGAAAGGAGATTCAAGTGTGCGCGCAGATGATAAACTGTATAAATAGCATCCATAAGCGAGTTTTTTTTTATTCAAGAACTCATAGCAAAACAAAAACAGTTTGAAGTAAACAGCTGCAACGAATCCAGACTGCAAATGAACTGACCCTAAAGGGGAGTGCTAGTCAAGCATCGGCTTACCCTTAGATTGCAAGAACAGCAAATTTAGCCGGCTCTTCTTGCCGACAGAGAGAGAGAGAGAGAAAGAAAGAGAGAGAGAGAGAGAGAGAGAGAGAGAGAGAGAGAGAGAGAGAGAGAGAGAGAGAGAGAGAGAGAGAGAGAGAGAGAGAGAGAGAGAGAGAGAGAGAGAGAGAGAGAGAGAGAGAGAGAGAGAGAGAGAGAGAGAGAGAGAGAGAGAGAGAGAGAGAAAGAAAGAGACAGACAGACATACAGAGAGAGAGACTGACAGACAGATAAGCAAACGGACAGAATTTAAAAAAAAACAAAAAAACAGAGTAACAGGGAGACATACAGAGAGATGTGTGTGTGTGTGTGTGTGTGTGTGTGTGTGTGTGTGTGTGTGTGTGTGTGTGTGTGTGTGTGTGTGTGTGTGTGTGTGTGTGTGTTTCACATTCCATCCAGGCCCGGACGACAAGCACCATCGCGAAGTGATTTGGTGGCACACAAACACGAGGGGAAGGGGAGTAGGGGGAGGGGTAAGCGGTGTGTCGGAGGGTAAGCAGACGCAGGGGGGCAGGGGGGAGGTCGATGGGTGAGAGGGCAGAGATGGGTGGTGGCACCAGGGGCGTGGAGTTGCTAGGAGATATCTATAATTAAGCCCAACATTTCGTCACTCTCGCTCTTGCCATACGAGAGCATGACAGCCGACTCACCTCTGATGCAACATCGCGTTCCCGGAAGTATTTTACCTATTTTCTTCTCTGTTTTCCTTCTTTTCGTTTTTTTCTTTTTTTTCTTTTTTTGATCGTTTATCTCAAGAGACCGAAACATTTTCATGGACCAGTGATAATCATTTGTATGACAAAAATCGTAATCAGAATTTCTCGAAAGGCAAGGCACATGACGTAAGCACACTTTTGTTGTTGATAGACTGTTTTCAAGGTCATTATCATCAGCCTTTACTCCATTTGTATCATCATTAACCTGCTTACCCTTTCAGCTACCCTCGCATCACCATAATCCCCATGATAATGACCAACTTCCTCCCTGTCACACAATAGCATGGGCTTTGTTACGGTTAAATGATAAACAGGCTACACCATCACTTCTCAAAATGCAGGATTAATAGAACTTTAAAATGTTCTAGTGATGTCAAAACTTCAAGATTGCCACGCAATTAAATTTTGCACTTTATCTCAAGGTATAATTGCAAACCAAACTCATTTGATGAATGTGACAGTGAGGGGAAAATGAGATGGGCGAGGGCCCTCCCCTACGCCTACCCCTACCCCCGCCCCCACCACGGGAGCCAAATGGGGGACACGCCCTTCAATATACCTCCTTCCCCCCGACACCTTTCCCCCGCCCCTCCCACACGCGCATTCATCCTCCAGACATGCTTGTACTTGGCACCTGCTATGGGCACGGTGCCAAGTGTTCTTTATGATAAGTACAGACAGACCCGAGGCCCTTTCTCTTCCTTCTATTTATTACATTTCACCTTTATTATCTGCATTATTAACCACACCATCATCAATATAACTTTCCCTTTATCATTATCGTTGTCTCTGTCATCTTACCAGTTCATTATCTGTTTTTTATG
>NC_061820.1:24903450-24908450 GCF_019202785.1 Penaeus chinensis | reverse complement strand
TATTCAATTACACGTTCGCAATTATTTTAAAAGTCTCTAAACTCCTCTACCTCGCTCTCTACTCATCTATTTACTTTGTTTATTTCTCCATTTTTGTTTATCCATCTCTTCCTCGTTCTGTATTTGACCGTTTTTTTTTTTTTGTTGGTTTTTTTTTCGTTTGTTTGTAATAATAAGCTTTCGAGTTTCTTATTGTATTTGTTATAAGATTTGCAATCCTAAATCAATATTATTTAGAATGTGCCTAACCGAAGAAGTGTGGTTAAGGATATATCACTAAAGGCGTTTAGTTTACCTAAACAGAAATTTGAATTACATAATGCATTTGACAGCAAAAGCTCTGCACTGCACTACGTATATTAGCATATGCTTAGTATGCTTTATATAATTATTAATCATGGGTATTGCTATCTAGTGTACTGGAGTTGTTGTTTTTTTCTGAAATAACTTCGTCGAAATTCAATGTTAAGTGACCGGAACTGTGTACTTAGCATATTTCCAAGGACAAATGGAAATGCAGTTAACTTAACCTAATTTACACGTCCAGCTATTTCATATGATTGAACATCAATCCATTTTAATTTTAAGTAACTCGAAAATAATCATAATCTCACCAAAAGCTTAATCAGTCTCGAGGTTAGTCCTATATATGTAAGAAAAAAATATACATACTCAAAAAATGCTACTATACTTAGTAAAGGACTTGAATCAAAATTCTACAAACCGGTAGAAAAAAAAAATCAGTTATGTTTCGAACGCCCGAAACGTATCGAAAAAGTTTTTTTTTTTCAAATATAGATATCCTTTTTTTTCTACACACGTCGAGTTAACTTAATATAATACGTAATTTTTAAATACCCATACATATATTTCTTAAAAGTAAAATCAACGGGTTAGAAATTTTTAAAAAATATATATTGCGGATTAGTCTTGCACATTTTGGCGGGAATCGAGGTCGGCGGAAGGCAGCGACTCCCAGGCTTTCCCGCGCAGTTGCGGGGATGCGCTCGACGACAGCACACGTGATGAACGCGAGCTCCGTCTTGGCCCGGCCAAATAAGACGTCAACGCCAGGTAATTTGAACAAAGTCTATCCATTGTTTATGAGGGATTAAAAAAAAAAAAAAACAATTGTGCGAATTTTATTTATTTATCTTTTTCTTTTTAACCCCCCCACCCAAAAAATGATAATTAGCTTTTTTTTTTTTAGGGGGAAATGTGAATACTTATTATTCTTATTAAAAGAAAATCAAAAATAGGATTTCATTGTTTTGGTCCGTATTTTTCATTCTCCATTACCTAGTACATCGGCGTGCTTGATTTTAGAGAAGAAAGGAATCCATTAAAGGAAGGAAGGAAAAGCGAGAAAGGAAGGGCGATATAGAGGGAGGAAAGAACAGAGAAGAGAAGGGAGAGAGAAAGAGGAGAGTAAAGGAGGGAGAGAAAGCGAGAAAGGAGGGAAGAACAGAGATAAGAGAAGAAAGGGAGAGAGGAGGAGGAAGAGAAAAAGAGAGGAAGGGAGATAGAAAGAGGGAGGAAAGAAGAGAAATAAGAGAGGGAAAGTGGGAAGAAAGAACAGAGATAACATAAGAGAGTAGGAGGAAGAGAAAGCGAAAAGGGAGGGAGACAGAAAGAGGGGGGGCAGAACAGAGATAAGAGAAGGGAGAGAGAGATAATGGGAAAAGAGAAAGAGGAGAGTAGAGGGAGGAAGGGAAAGCGAGAGAGGGAGGAGAGAACAGAGATAAGAGTTGGGAAAGAGAGGATGGTAAATAAAGGAAGAGAGCGAGCCTAGCATCACGGCGGCCGATTCCCCAGGTAAGTTCTCACCTTTATGGGAAAACGTTTCTTGCTCTCCGGAAACTCAAGCACAGCACTTCTTAAACAAGAAGAAATTAAGCATCGAAGTGGGAATTTCGAAAATTAAGGCGGGGGGGGGGGGGTCTCGAAAATGAAGGCCGGCATCAGTAATCCGCGGTGTCTACAAGGTTAAAAAAAAATAATAAACACGTTTTTTTTACCGGTCCATTAGCTAATAGATTACCGAAGCAAGTTACAGATGGTCATTGTCGAAATATTGATAATTACGATTAAATAGAAATGAAAAAGGAGAGAAAAAAAACTACTGTAATACACTGAAGGCGTAGAAAAGTTAACGGAATTCAATTTTGAAATATCTATTATAACAGTTATTATCCTTTTAATATATCGGAATCTTTAGTCGGAATTAACACATAACCCAATGAAAAGGCTCCGGGAAATGGAAGTAAAGGATATAACGCAGAAGCACAGCGAGCCACGTGTCCTTTGTCCTCCGCCGGTTTCTTTTCTGCGGGAATCAAGCCGGCGCGTCTATATTTCGCTTCATTGGGGGGCATTAAGAGGTTGGGTGGCATTTAATGTTGTTTGTTTGTTTGCTGTATCATGAAGTAATAGTTATAGTGCATTCATATTTTGCCATGAAAGGTGAGCTGTGAGAAATAACTATATCAATGCATCTGTCTCCATATATACATGTGTGTGTATAATATATATATATATATATATATATATATATATATATATATATTATATATGCGTGTGTGTGTGCAGACAGATACATTATATTTATACATATACGTATACCTATACATATATGATATATGTATGTGGAAATGTGTATATACATACATATATTTATCAACGATTGTTGAAAAATTATGTGTATATACATTAACTTCAACATAAACGAGTGCACTTGTTACTGCATGTTAGGTCTATCCACTTTGATTACCTAGAACAGACTCTCACAGCTAAAATACATTAATTTATTTCATTTTGATTTCCAGTTAATCAAGACAAAGAAGACGCATCCCCTTGGGTGTGTGAAAAACCTCTCTGCTCCCAAAGCGTTATGGCCCTCAAGCTGCAGGCTAGTGACGACGGCCACGATGTCGGCCCGGGGGTGCTCGAGGCCTCCTCAGCTGGCGATAAACTGCAGGGCTGTGCCATGCGTTCACCTCATCGCGCAAGAACCATGTCAGAATCGGATCTAGCAGTCGGGGACCTCACCCTTAACGACAGCTCCTTTGATGCAAATAGGTCCATCTTGCACCACTCTGGTAGGAGGACGCCACCGCGAACTTACTCCTACAGGATCATGCCTCAGAAGTCGGTGTTGTCACCTCGTGGGGACTCTACAGCGTGCGTGTTCCAGCTTTCGAAGCCCCTTACGAAGGAGCAGACACGTGCAGGCTACTGCATCTTGACGTTCGATGAGCCACTTTTACCGTGTAAGTTTATTAGTCAAACAATGGTTTGTCAAATTACATGCCGTTATTTTTTTCTTTTGCCACAATTTCATTGATCTTGATAAGAACTATCGCAATAACTTATGATATGAATTCCAACCACAATAAACTTCTTTTTCTCTCAGCTGATGGCTGTAAAGAAAACGGAATATGCATGGCAGATTTCGTGGTACACATAAAAGATACTCAGGTAAGTTTGTTCCCCAGTACTTAAATGCTAGTTGATAATCAGAATTGCGAGGATCAACTATCAGCTTACTTGGTAGGAAAAAGTCAGTTTTATTTTTTTTTATTTTTTTTTTATAGAGGTGTACGTAATATTTGTGCTTGAAGTAATGTGCCATTCGCATATTTGTCGTGTTTAGAAATACTGAAAATAAGAGGTAGGCTTATGTTCAGTTGAACCCTTATATTTTCTTAGTTCAATCTAATAATTGATCCTTTGCCCTAGAATCAACAGAGACACGCAACTGGCCAAATAATTTCTAGTGCAGGATCAAAAAATGTTCAGTTGTCGCTAATTGACCTTGATCGTTTTTTTCTTCGTTTTTTTTTTTTTTTTTTTCAGGCTGACGGCGAGAACGTGGCCGGTTCGGTGACACTGAAGACCCTTCCGAAGCAGTTAGGGATCGGCCAGTCATCTCTTCAGATAGGCACGTTGGGGGTGTTTGCCCTGAAGGACCTTCCGCACCCCTGCTTCTTTGGACCATTCTTTGGCCGGAGCAGACCTACGGTTGAGTGCTGCTTGGCTTACAAGTGTTGCGTGAAGGTACAGTTCTTGGGATCTGCTTCTTTCTTTTCTCTCTCTCTCTCTCTCTCTCTCTCTCTCTCTCTCTCTCTCTCTCTCTCTCTCTCTCTCTCTCTCTCTCTCTCTCTCTCTCTCTCTCCCCCCCCCTCTCTCTCTCTCTCTCCTTCTCCCTCCCTCCCTCTCTCCCTCTCCCTCCCTCCCTCTCCCTCTCCCTCCTCCTCTCCTCTCTCTCTCTCTCTCTCTCTCTCTCTCCCTCTTTCCCTCTCCCTCTCTCTCTCTCTCCCTCTTTCCCTCTCCCTATCTCTCTCTCTCTCTCTCTCTCTCTCTCTCTCTCTCTCTCTCTCTCTCTCTCTCTCCCTCTTTCCCTCTCCCTATCTCCCTCCCCCCCCTCTCTCTCTCTCTCTCTCTCTCTCTCTCTCTCTCTCTCTCTCTCTCTCTCTCGCTTAATTTGTTTTTAACTTGATCAGATATCCTTCCTTATTTACTGTCTAGTTATTAATTACCCAATCCGCAGGTCTTGGAAGAGGCATACAAAGACACGCCCCAAGAGAATGGCAACTGGATGACTTTCATTAAATTCACCAACGACGTTAAACGCACAAATCTCACGGCTTTCATTCACGAAGAATCCATCTACTACAAGACAACAACACCCATCAAAAAGTTAGATTCCTGTTTGTTGTTTTTTTTTTATTATTATTTTCGTAGTCAGTGGTCCTAATATGCCATTATTATTGTTGTTGTTGCTCATACATCATTATGCCACATGTATTCCTTTACTGGAATCATCTCTAACCTTGGCCTTCCATATCATATCAGTCCACCTTTTATAAAATATGGGTCAACTTAACGTCATCGTGAATGTCGTCTTTGATATATAGTTCTGTTTGGGCATTTAATGATATCAAAGGAGCCAGTGTGAAGGGATGTATGTATTATTCCATCACTACATTATTAATATTATT